>NC_066528.1:3526413-3531413 GCF_024679095.1 Eriocheir sinensis | reverse complement strand
GTCCGTCCCGTCTGTCTGTCTGTCCGTCCATCAATCAAGTCCTCTCTCTCTCTCTCTCTCTCTCTCTCTCTCTCTCTCTCTCTCTCTCTCTCTCTCTCTCTCTTACACACCCACCCACCCACCCACCCATCCACCCACCCACACACACACACACACACACACACACACCCACCAGCCAGCACAAAACACAATAGGAAAATCTGTCTCAGCATGAACTGGTTGGTGGTATTCAAAACATTCAGCCTTGCGCAAGACGTGATGCCTATTTTTAGTCGCATTAAGATCCGCAGGGAATATTAAGCGATTGAGTAAAATAAATTAATTCAATATACGAAACATTACCTCACTCCAGCTGACCTCCGCTAGTTATTACTATTATTATTATTATTATTATTGTTGTTGTTGTTGTTGTTGTTGTTGTTGTTGTTGTTGTTATTTTTATTATTATTATTATTATTAATATTATTATTATTATTATTATTATTGTTATTATTATTTTACTGGACAGGTCTGTTGAGGCTGTCTTCTCTCTCTCCCTCTCTCTCTCTCTCTCTCTCTCTCTCTCTCTCTCTCTCTCTCTCTCTCTCTCTCTCTCTCTCACCTCCCCACTAAAATGTCTCTCTCTCTCTCTCTCTCTCTCTCTCTCTCTCTCTCTCTCTCTCTCTCTCTCTCTCTCTCTCTCTCTCTCTCTCTCTCTCTCTCTCTGCGCCCTCCCACTCTCTCTCTCTCTCTCTCTCTCTCTCTCTCTCTCTCTCTCTCTCTCTCTCTCTCTCTCTCTCTCTCTCTCTCTCACACACACACACACTTAAATAGATACAGTACACGTCAACTCCTGCATCGCTTAAAAACAAGAACCACTGCCATGGAATCATAAACAATTGTACAATAAACGGAAACCATTAAGATTCTTGTCCAAACAGCATATACACGTTACACCTGACACCTGCGAACACTAAGCTGCTTAAGTTGCCGCGCTGGCCGCCTTCCCAGGTTTTCAGTGACCTTGCCTTTATTCTTTCTTTCCTGTAGCACTAAGTAGAGTATAGAAGGTTGCAAGCGTTCCAAATCCCACATTTAGCATTGGATGAATTTTGGGTGTTCAAGAGTAGAGTATCAGACACCTCTCTTCACTAAATTGACCTCTCTTTTTGACCACTTATCTATACTCTCTTTCGCAGCATCATAAGGGCAGTGATTAGCGGGCTTTTTATTTCTCATTTATTTATTTCCCCTTGAGCTGCTTCCTTTACTGTAAAAAATAAATTCAGTACAGTCACTCCAGCTGAGAACGCTAACCACACTACTTGGCTGCCCTGAACAACCCTTGATGCGCCCTACACTAAACATCGATGGTTCGCTTAATTAAAACTGTTTTCCCGTTTACTGTAACAACCTAACACATCACCGATAAGAGGAGAGTCCAATAAAGGTTTCCAGACTGGCGGAGGAACCCTGTTGGTACTCTTAAGTCGGTATTATAAGACACTCTCGGTTCTTACATCAGCTATTTCTAAAGGTCAAAGAAGAGTTACTCGGGTTCTAATGAGTGTTTCTTTAGGTTCAATGTACAGAAGAAGGGTCAGACTACCACCAGGGTCATAAAACTACTCCTGGAAATACCCACAACTCCTAAGAAAGCCTTGTCGAATTTATGTTCTTGGGCGACGAAATGTCTTGAAATACGACCCTCAGACGCTTCGGCCTCTCATATCAAACGTATCCAAAGGCCGAAAAGAAGGTTAATCGGATTTTCATGAGTGTTTTATCACGTTCATGGTACAGGAGAAGGGTCAGACTACAACCAGGGTCATTCAACTACCCCTGGAAATGCCCACAATGCCTACAGAAAGCCTGGTCACATACAGTGTGTTTGGGCGCCGAAAAGGAGGTTAATCGGATTTTCATGAGTGTTTTGGTACAGAAGAAGGGTCAGACAACCACCAGGGTCATTAAACTACCCCTGAAAATGCCCACAATCCCTACGAGAGCCTTGTCCAATATAGTGTGTTTGGGCGCCGGAATGCCTAAGAATATGGACCTAGCTCTAAACCATCCCAGTCCGACCCCGCGCTACCTGTTGTCGGCGCCTCCCTGCTGGGCCGCCGTTAACTTATCCCGATGGCCTGGTTTTTCCTCGTTAAGGCTTCTTTCTATCTGAACGGCCGTGAGTTTAATCAGCGAAGGGTATAAACATCTTGCATTCTTTTCCTCCGAGGTCTTTGCTAACGTAACTACCGCTGGCGTGATGTAAAATCTGTTAATGAATTCTGGCGTGGAGGGCGTCGTTTAGGCCGCTCCTTTGACCCACGCATTCCTGATGAAGGGACGGCGCGCTCCCCTCGGGCCGCGAAGCATCAGTCAGGGGCCATTGGCTGCGGCGGGAGGGGAGGAAGGCGCCAAGTAGAGCCAGGCGGGACCGTCCCCACCGGCGCCGCCACGCACATGTCCTGCACCACGTACTGTCTGGCGTGTGTGTGTGTGTGTGTCCACTACTACTACTACTACTACTACTACCACTACTACTACTACTACTACCACCACTACTACTACTACTACTACAACTACTACTTTTATTACTACTACTACTACTACTACTAATAATAATAATAATAATAATAATAATAATAATACTCTCTCTCGATGTGTGCGTGTGTGTGTGTGTGTGTGTGTGTGTGTGTGTGTGTGTGTCCACTACTACTACTAATATCTCTATCTCTCCCTCTGTGTATGTGTGTGTGTGTGTGTGAGAGAGAGAGAGAGAGAGAGAGAGAGAGAGAGAGAGAGAGAGAGAGAGAGAGAGAGAGAGTGTAGTTAGTGTTGATGTGAGTGTGCGTGTGCGTGTGTGTGTGTGTGTGTGTGTGTGTGTGTGTGTACGCGCATATTTGGAGCATCGGAGCAGAGAGGAATGACAAAACGTTCTCAGGAGCTAAATAAGGAACGGTGGATAAGTTGATTCCCGCGGGTGTTAAAGAAGAACTATTTATAATGCAGCTGATGATAGCGATGATGATAACACAGAGCCAAGCCATCTGGTGGGAACTTAAGGATACTATCGATTAGGAAGTGACCGAGTCGTGCAAGTATTCAGTAATTAGACAAAATGACACTTAATTAATACGAGGAATTCTGTGAGCAAAATAAATTTACTATTCAGTTTGGTTCCTTCTCCAGCTGTGAAGAAAGGAACACACACACACACACACACACACACACACACACACACACACACACACACACACAAGAACACGCTCTCTCTCTCTCTCTCTCTCTCTCTCTCTCTCTCTCTCTCTCTCTCTCTCACACACACACACACACACACACACACACACACACACACACACACACTCTCTCTCTCTCTCTCTCTCTCTCTCTCTCTCTCTCTCTCTCTCTCTCTCTCTCACACACACACACACACACACACACACACACACACACACACACACACACACATGAACTCCAGAACACACACACACACACACGAACCCACACAAACATGATATAGCATTCAAGCAGTCTTTTTTTTTTTATTTCTTCTCTGCTTCCCCCTTGAGCTGCCTCCTATAGGGCTACTATGAAACAAATGTGAGATAAAGAGACAAGAATCCAGTCCGCGTACGAATGAAATCTTAAACAGCTGCGTCCATTCAACGAGGAGGAGGATAACAACAGCTGGTGGAGGCAAATGTGACCTGGCCTTACACACATACCTAAGCCGAGGAACGTGCGCCTTATGGAGAAGTTAAGGAAAAGGAAGGTGGAAAGAAGAAGGGGAAGAGGATGAACAGAGACGAGAAACAAGACAAACGCGAGAAAGGAAAGACGCGAGGAGCTGCCGGGAACACATTAAGCCCGTGGAAGGTACACCCGATACAGAGGTTCAAGGGAAAGAAAGGTGGGAAGAAGAAGGGGAAGAGGATGAACAGAGACGAGAAACAAGACAAACGCGAGAAAGGAAAGACGCGAGGAGCTGCCGGGAACACATTAAGCCCGTGGAAGGTACGCCCGATACAGAGGTTCAAGGGAAAGGAAGGTGGGAAGAGGAAGAGGAAGGGGATGAACAGAGACGAGAAACAAGACAAACGCGAGAAAAGAAAGACGCGAGGAGCTGCCGGGAACACATTAAGCCCGTGGAAGGTACACCCGATACAGAGGTTCAAGGGAAAGGAAGGTGAGAAGAAGAAGGGGAAGAGGATGAACAGAGACGAGAAACAAGACAAACGCGAGAAAGGAAAGACGCGAGGAGCTGCCGGGAACACATTAACCCCGTGGAAGGTACACCCGATACAGAGGTTCAAGGGAAAGGAAGGTGGGAAGAAGAAGGGGAAGAGGATGAACAGAGACGAGAAACAAGACAAACGCGAGAAAAGAAAGACGCGAGGAGCTGCCGGGAACACATTAAGCCCGTGGAAGGTGCGCCCATAACGGAGGTTCAGGGAAAACAGAGCAAACTTGATAACAGGGACAGAACTTCATCTAAACAAAGACCATGAAAACTGCGATACCGGGGGAGGAGCAGAGACAGGCCGTGAGAATTAACAGCGGGAGAACTAGGAAGGAGAGATTTGCATGCGTGGGAGGGGCTCTGGAAACACACGGACGGACGCGGCAAATAAAATATATGAAACATTTCCCAGAGAAGGTCATCACGTAAGGATCAAAGAAAATGAGACAGCCGGGTAAGAATTAAAGGACGAACACGTGGAGAGTTTCTTATGATGATGATGATGAGGATGAACGTGAAGGTTAAGGAAATAAACACTTACACTGACCAACAATTGCGTTATGGCGGACCACCAATATTACGACAGATAAGATTGTCATCCGCACAGACCTGTGAGGCAACGCAAAGTTTGGGGCTGTAGCTGCGCGTGGCCTCAATGCTCATCTTTTTTTTTATGCCTGGGGTATGCTCTCTTGGCGGGGTCTGGTGGTCTAGCTAGCCCCCCAGCCCGTTATGGCGGAGGCAAGTGTTTATTGAGGCGTCATCTTGATTAGCTCAT
>NC_066528.1:3501413-3521413 GCF_024679095.1 Eriocheir sinensis | reverse complement strand
GTACAGCATAATAGTTCGCGTCTCTCGCCTCTCGCGTCGCCAGGCTATTGCTATCGGAAAAATGCCTTCGCGGAGTGACGGATGAGGCTCTCTGAAACGCCATAAGCTGCCCCTGATGTAAGGCCGACAAGCTTTCCTTAACACACACACACACACACACACACACACACTACCAACGCCAGTACCACGGACACACACATATCACAGCCTCTACCACCCACCAAACACATAACCTGTACTTTACCACACACACACACACACACACACACACACACACACACACACCACCACCACCACAACTGTCGCCGGAACTGAACATCGCCACGGCAAGCTATCATGTCTCCAGAATTCCCCTCCAGGCCAGGACGAGGACGAGGAAGAGGAGGAAGTGTTTATCTAGTCAAAGCATACTATGAGTGCCTGAGCCGACCCGTTCCACCGATGCACTAGTTCAGGGTAGACATTGCACGCCGGCACGAGAGGCACGGAATGTCTTGAGTGTCATATTCTTAAACACTTCGGCGCCCAAGTTCACTTACGCTCGTAGTTGACATGGCTTTCGTAGGAGTTGTGGGCATTTCCAGGGTGAGTTTTATGGCCCTGGTGGTAGTTTGACCCTTCTTCTGTACCCTGAACCTAAAATACCACTCATGAAGACCCGATTGCTCTCCTATTTAGCCTTTGGAAAGAGTTGATGTTAGAGGCGAAAGCATCTCCCAATACCGACCTATATATCTCATTCTAGACTTTCTTTTATTAACGTTAACAGCGAAAGTAAGTATTTTGAGAAACCAGAACAACATAGTTCTTGCTTTGAATTAAATACTTGAAGGGAAAGTATATAGGAAATCTCTTTTGTATCTGGTGCTGCATCGAATGCCTGACCATTATGAACAGTATAGGATTATATAGACATTGTATTGGGCTGTGGCGTAAGCTCATGGTCGTCAGTGCTGTGTTTTCCCGTCCTATGATTAACATTCACAAGCAGAGACTTTTCCGGAACTTCATTTTGTCTCGCCTCTGCGTGGATGAAGTATGCATGGATGCTCCTCCGCCTGACTCGAGGAGCGGAAGTTCGTTTTATGATATGCACAAAATTTTTAGACTCGGGTATGTTGTTCTGGCTTCTCAAAAGTTAGTTAGTTTTAGCGTCAACGTTAATGAGAGAAAGTTTAGGATCAGATGTGTAATGTATAAAAGAGCGGAAGTTCGTATTATGATATGCAGAAAGAAATTTTAGACTCGGGTAAGTAATGTATAATTTCACCCTGCGTCAAATATGTGTTGTTCTGGCTTCTCAAAATAGTTTTAGCGTTACCGTTAATGAGAGAAAGTTTAGGATCAGATGTGAAATGTATAAAGGAGCGGAAGTTCGTATATTAGATATGCAAGAAATTTTAGACCGGGTAAGTAATGTATAATTTCACGCTGCGTCAAATATGTGTTGTTCCTGCTTCTCAAAATAGTTTTAGCGTTAACGTTACTGAGAGAAAGTTTAGGATCAGATGCGTAATGTATAATTCCAGGCGGCGTAAAAAATGTGTTGTTCTGGCTTCTCAAAATAGTTTTAGCGTTAACGTTAATGAGAGAAAGTTTAGGATCAGATGTGTAATGTATAATTTCACGCTGCGTCAAATATGTGTTGTTCCTGCTTCTCAAAATAGTTTTAGCGTTACCGTTAATGAGAGAAAGTTTAGGATCAGATGTGTAATGTATAATTCCAAGCGGCGTCAAATATGTGTTGTTCCTGCTTCTCAAAATAGTTTTAGCGTTAACGTTAATGAGAGAAAGTTTAGGATCAGATGCGTAATGTATAATTCCAAGCGGCGTCGAAAATGTGTTGTTCCTGCTTCTCAAAATAGTTAGTTTTAGCGTTACCGTTAATGAGAGAAAGTTTAGGATCAGATGCGTAATGTATAATTCCAAGCGGCGTCAAAAATGTGTTGTTCTGGCTTCTCAAAATAGTTAGTTTTAGCGTTACCGTTAATGAGAGAAAGTTTATAATCAGATGCGTAATGTATAATTTCACGCTGCGTCAAAAATCTGTTGTTCCTGCTTCTCAAAATAGTTAGTTTCAGTGTTAACGTTAATGAGAGAAATTTTAGAATCAGGTGTTTGGTGTATAATTCCAAGCGGCATCGTACAGTATATTATTCTGTCCCTCAAATTGGTTATTTTTACTGTTAAATTTAATGAGAAAGGAAAACAGAGACTCAAATATCTAACGTATAACATATATAGACACAAAACATTATACAAGGAATTTTAAGTGTTTGGCATAGGACATAACAGAAGACACCGTGGTTAAGAAGACAGGCAGAAAACAGACTCCTACAAAAGAGGTTTCCTATATACTTTCCCTTGACTTATTTAACTTATATATAGACACAAAACATTATACAAGGAATTTTAAGTCTTTGGCATAAGACATAAAAGAAGACACCGTGGTTAAGAAGACAGGAAAAACAAACAAACACATAGGGTCATATTTTTAAACATATCGTCGCCCAAGAACGCATATTTGACAAGGCTTTCGTAGGAGTTGTGGGCATTTCCAGGAGTAGTTTTATGACCCTGGTGGTAGTCTGACCCTTCTTCTGTACCGTGAACCTGAAGAACCACTCATTAGAACCCGACTGACCCCTTCTTTGACCTTTAGAAATACCCGATGTGAGAAGCGAGACTGTCTTATAATACCGACCATAAACACTTCAGATACCGATCATTGTTTACTCAGACCAGGAAAGGCATTAAATACTTCAGATACCGTGCCGATGTTGTTCTCAGACCAGGAAGGCATTAGGGTACAGACCAGGAAAGTCATTAAACATATTGTATTGGCGCCCAAGAACACATTTGACAAGGCTTTAGTAGGAGTTTGGTTATTTCCATGGTGATTTCTATGACCTATTTCAGCAGGAACAGTTGATAAGAAAATATTGCAGCTATAAAGAATTTACAGAAGAAATAGTTATATATATATATATATATATATATATATATATATATATATATATATATATATATATATATATATATATCAATTAAATCATATAATGTAAATGTAATCCAGTATAACGAAATTTTATTTTATTTTTCATCAGGCGAGAAATTATTAACGTCTCCAACACAAAAACAGTCCGAGATCTTTTTCTAAAACTGTCTTTAAGAGGAAAACACGAGTTGAAAGAAGACGAAAAAGGAAAGAAAAAAAAAATACAGGAATAGTATGTATTTTTCATTAATTTTCTTCAACTGAAATATTTATCTTAGGAATCTGGATCCACTTTATTTATATATATATATTCCAACTGAAATATTTATCTTAGAAACTGGATCCTATATATATATATATATATATATATATATATATATATATATATATATATATATATATATATATATATATATATATATATATATATATATATATATATATATATATATATATATATATATATATATATATAAATTGGTCCAGTTGAAAAGAAAATTATTTCAGGTAGAGAAATTTACAGAAGAAGCCTAATAAATAAAGGGAGGTTGAAAAGAAGAGGTGGGCGTTTAGATAGTTGATCAGTTGCTAGGAAAAATATTGCAGCGTTAGAAGATTTGTAGAAGAAAAAGCCTAATAAATAAAGGGAGGTTGAAGGAAGAGAATAGCGTGTATATATATATTACACTTACTTCTTTTAATATATATATATATATATATATATATATATATATATATATATATATATATATATATATATATATATATATATATATATATATATATATATATATATATATATATATATATATATATATATATATATATATAACGAAGATTTATTTTTGTTTTTTCTTTATTCCGGCCAAAAATTATTAACGTCACAAGACTTTAAAACCGTCCGTTATGTTTTTCTTAACTTCTGTCTTTGCAGGAAAACACAAGGTAAAACAGAAGAAGAAAATGAAAGAAAAGAAAAAATACAGGAATAAATATGTACCTCTAGCACTTCTGTTAATGAGGTTCTTCTGTAAATTTCTCAACCGCTGAAATATTTTTCTTATAACTGAATCAGCTATATACAACCACCTTTTATTAAACTTTTTGTTCTACTCGTTTTCTACCGCTTCAAAATATTTAGTCTTAGATAGTGATGAAATATGTATGTGTATATATATATATATATATATATATATATATATATATATATATATATATATATATATATATATATATATATATATATATATATATATATATATATATATTATTTTCTTTTAAATATGTTCGTCATGTGCATAAGGTATAAAGTAAATTGTATTCATATGGCTAACTATAGGTACTGTACTACAAAATACAATACAGTCTCATGTACAGGACTTCACAGAATATTAATATGTGGATGAAAAGAGGATGCGGTGATGACGGGAAGGTCGGGAAAGTTTGTGGCGTGTGAAATGCGCGCACGAACGGCAGCTTGACAGTGTAAGGGTTAAAAGACACTCATTAGTACGCGACTAGTCTTTCTGACATTCGGAAATCGTTGATCTGAGAGGCAGAAGCGTTTAAGACTACCAACCTAAGTTTCACGCCGTCAATCGATACCGACCTTAGACACATAGGAACAGAACTCAAGACATCACTCGTCCACACACAGAAACAAATGCAAGTAACCAAATAGGCGACACACACCGATGTTAAACTCCTCCTCCTCCTCCTCCTGATACCCAAACATTTGCAAGTCGTTTCCATAATGGTCTCCTTGCCTCATAGACGACCCTCCCGCGCCACGCCCTCCACGGCCATCACGACCCCAAGGCAGCGCTGGCCGACCCTTCAAACGACCATCTGAAGACCGGACGACAACAATAAAATCCCAGCTGTCTGTCAACCAACACCATTGTCATTTTGTTGATGGCGCATTGAGGGCCAAAACACACACACATAGATAGATAGATAGACATATAGATAGATAGATAGATAGATAGATAGATAGATATATATATATAGAGAGAGAGAGAGAGAGAGAGAGAGAGAGAGAGAGAGAGAGAGATGAAATGAAAGATGAAAAAAAAAAAGGAAAATTGATGAAAAATGAAAGTCGAAAGAACACACACACACACACACACACACACACACACACACACACACACACACACACAGGAACCTTATGAAACCAACCTATATATACACTCTGTTTACCATCCAAATATAACATTGCACAAACAAACCACTCGTGAACTTGTGTGTGTGTGTGTGTGTGTGTGTGTGTGTGTGTGTGTGTGTGTGTGTGTGTGTGTGTGTGTGTGTGTGTGTGTGTGTGTGTGTGTGTCTGTCACTCTTAAGCTTCTCCGTCTGTCAGTCACCCAGTTATGCTTGTCTTGTTGTGATTTGTTTGCCTGTCTGTCTGTCTGTCTGTCTATCTGTCTATCTGTATGTCTGTATGTATGTGTGTCTAATCGGTTCTGTTCTCTCTGCATATAAATGTCTGTCTGTCTGTCTGTCTATCTATCTATTTATCTATCTATCTATCTATCTGTTTGTCTGTCGTATATATGTCTATTTGGTTCTGTTCTCAATGCAAATAAATGTCTGTAATTCTGTCAAGTTACATGGCCACCTGTCTGTCTGGCTGTTAATCTGCCCGTCTGTCTGTCTGTTTAGCTATAAAAACACCCACCCACCTTTACTCTCTCTCTCTCTCTCTCTCTCTCTCTCTCTCTCTCTCTCTCTCTCTCATCACCAACCAAGCTCTCTTTCTGGCTCAACGCAGTAAGTAAGAGAAATTTATGACGACGATCCTTCTTGAAAACACGGAAACGAATACTATTAATAATCTCCGGAGTAAAAAATATATATATACGACTTAATATTTGATAGCGTAGAGGTAGTCGCCTTGTTCGGCTCACACCTGCACAGACACAGACTTCCCGTGACGTTTGAAACTGCAGACAAACAAGTTATTTCACTGTGCATGTCCGAGAGATTAAATGAACAAGAATTAAATTAGAATATATGCTGAAGGAGGAGAGAATAAGGGGAAGGCCTTGAGATAAATAGATAGATAGATAGAGAGATAGAGATAGATAGATAGATAGATAGATAGATAGATAGATAGATAGAGAGAGAGAGAGAGACGCCTAACAATCACTATTCTTCCCGTGACAAAGTTTAATGTTGTTGTTATTGATGCAGTTATTTTTTATTTGTCTTTTATTTTCATCATTCTCTCTCTCTCTCTCTCTCTCTCTCTCTCTCTCTCTCTCTCTCTCTCTCTCTCTCTCTCTCTCTCTCAAGACTAAAACATCTAAATTCGAATATATGAAAAACATTAGCGTGATGATGATGATGATGATGATGATGATGATGAGGAGGAGGAGGAGGAGGAGGAGGACACAGCACACTTCCTCCTCAGACCAAGTAAAGAAGAAGGAAGGGAAGGGGAAGTAAGAAGAAGAAGAAGAAGAAGAAGAAGAAGAAGGGAAGGGGAAGTTAGAAGAAGAAGAAGAAGAAGAAGAAGAAGAAGAAGAAGAAGAAGAAGAAGAAGAAGAAGAAGAAAGGGGTAAGTTGTCCAAAGTCTGCGGGGCCACACAAACATATTATTTCCAGGGTTCAGGGCGCGACGCAATCACAGTATTTCCATGACTTTCCTTGTGTGTGTGTGTGTGTGTGTGTGTGTGTGTGTGTGTGTGTGGACCGCGACCCCTGCCTACCCCTTCACCCTCCCCTTCCAAAGTCTTTAGCTCTCTCTCTCTCTCTCTCTCTCTCTCTCTCTCTCTCTCTCTCTCTCTCTCTCTCTCTCTCTCTCTCTCTCTCTCTCTCTCTCTCTCTCTCTCTCTCTCTCACACACACACACACACACACACTCACACACACACAAACACACAAACAGACCAACAAATGAATATATACATCCTAAAATCTAAACCATAGCTTCCTCGAGGCTGGGCGTTCTGTACCGTCTCCGCCAGTTCTTCTCCCCTGCACAGTTGCTGTCCATATACAGGGGCCTTGTCCGCCCTCGTATGGAGTATGCATCTCATGTGTGGGGGCCCACTCACACAGCTCTTCTGGACAGAGTGGAGGCAAAGGCTCTTCGTCTCATCAGCTCTCCTCCTCACTGATAGTCTTCACCTCTTAAATTCCGCCTGCAATCTTGCCTCTCTTTCTATCTTCTATCGATATTTCCACGCTGACTGCTCTTCTGAACTTGCTAACTGCATGCCTCCTCCTGGCCCCGCTGCACTCGACTACTCATGCTCATCGTCCAAACCTTATGCAAGAGTTAAGCATCTTCACTCTTTCATCCCTCACGCTGGTAAACTCTGGAATCTTCCTTCATCTGTATATTCTCCTGCCTACGACTTGAACTCTTTCAAGAGGAGGGTATCAGGACACCCTCCTCCCGAAACTGACTTATCTTTCGGCCACCTTTGGATTCTTTTAGGAGCAGCAGTAGCGGGCTTTTTTTTATTATTAATTTACTTTTTTGTGCCTTGAGCTGTCTCCTTTAAAAAAAAAAAAAAAAAAACCGTCAAAACAACAACAACAACAACAACAACAAGAGCAGCATCCTCACCCCAACCCCATACCCCCAACCATCCCTCCCTCCCCCTCCCTCTCTCTCTCCCTCCCGTCGACACAGGAAACAATTTAAGACTCGGCTCGTCGTTACTTCGGCCGAGTTCACGCGGCGACAACTGACTGTTCTCTGGGGGGGCAGGAGGCAGAGTGTGGGGCGTGAAGACTCTGGCGGAGGGGACGGGAGAAGGGGAAGGGGCGGAAGGGGGGCAGGGAGGGCAGGGAGAGAGAGAGAGACACAGCAACAGGTCGGGCTGGCGGGAGAGGATATAGGGGAGCATATATATACGACACAGCAGAAAGCACAGTTAGATTACATGGGAAAAGTTGGCTTGGGAGACATGAAATATTCGCTCCGTCATTTAAATCACATACGAAACGGAAAATAGAGGTAGACGAATGCACTTTAGCAGCGTGCAAAAATGACCTAAGGGCAGAGTGCGGGGCGTCAGGATTCTAGCGGAGGGGACGGGAGAAGGGGAAGGGGCGGAGGGAAGGGAGGGCAGGGAGGGCAGGGAGAGAGAGAGAGACAGCAACAGGTCGGGGTGGCGGGAGAGGACATAGGGGAGCATGTATATACGAGGCGACATAAAGGAGCACAGTTAGACTACATGGGAAAAGTTGGCTTGGGAGAGATGAAATATTCGCTCCGTCAATTAAATTACATACGAAAAGGAAAATAGAGGCAGACAAATGCACTTCAGCAGCGTGCAAAAATGACCTTAACATCGCCAGGCCAAGGATAAAATCAACCGAGAACAGCCATTCCCTCTACGAGTAAAGACACAACTATAGCTCTTGGGGTGTCTATGTCTGAATCTTTGAGCAACGTTGGGGACACTAACAACTAATGCGTCCGGAAATCCGTGAGGGGCAGATGTAGGTGAGCCTGAGAGGGGGGTTGATGAGGTGCTTTCATAAGAACATAAGAACGTAAGGAGTCTGCAAGAGACCGGTTGGGCTATACAAGGCAGCTCCTGTACACTCAACCCCACCTTACCTCACCATCCATGGCTTTATCTAACCTCTTCTTGAATGTATCTACGGTATTGGCACCCACAACATGGCTCCCAAGCCGGTTCCATTCGTCCACCACTCTACTGGTGAACCAATTCTTGCCTATGTCTTTGTTGAATCTGAATTTGTCTAACTTAAAACCATTGCTACGCGTCCTACCTGGCTCTTTTATTATCAAAATCTTATTGACATCCCCTTTATTAAAGCCCTTCATCCATTTATAGACTTCGATCAGGTCTCCTCGCAACCTTCGCCTTTCTAGAGAGTGTAGATTTAAATGCTTCAGCCTGTCTTCATAAGGCAAGTTTTTCAATCTAAGACAGAAAGGCAGGAGGAGGGTGAGCGAGGTATACTTTCCCTATGACTAAATATACAAGTTTCTTCTGGGGTGTGTGTGTCTGCCTCCCTTAGTAACTTTTACACACAAAGAAATGAAGCGCGTAAAAATCTGAGACAGGTGTGTGTGTGTGTGTGTGTGTGTGTGGAGGGGTGTTGGCGAGGTGTGACAGCCCCGGGCCTCAAGGTGACTGGCTGGCTAATGGATGGTGGCCCTCCTCGCCTCCTCGCCCCGAACCCCGCGACCAATTTAGAGTCTGCGAGTGGATTCACGTTGCAGGAGAGAGTTTCCGTTGGGTTGACCCACCACTGCGCTAAATTGCCTGCTCTCTCTCTCTCTCTCTCTCTCTCTCTCTCTCTCTCTCTCTCTCTCTCTCTCTCTCTCTCTCTCTCTCTGTCCCCACCACCACCGCTTCCCTCTCCCTTCTTCCCTTCCTTTCCTCCTTCCTCTCGCGCCGCTCTCTCCCTCTCTCTCTTGGGTCACGGGCGGTATTAGTCACAGCAGGCGCCCGCTTTATTAACTACAATTATGAAGGACTCGTGAGGGGCCGCTCGTTAACTCACATAATTACACTGGAAAGGGGAAGAGAAGCGGCCCTGGCACCTCATCCGGGAAGGCGAGGGAGGGGGAAGGAGAGGAAGGAGGAAAAGCTGGAGGGAAGAGGAAGGAGAGGGGAGGAGGGAGAGGATGGTTGAAAGGAAGGCAAGGAAGGAAGGAATAAAAAACATGTATTCTAAGACGCTTTCGGCTCTCATAACAACTATTTCTCAAGGCCACAAAGGAGATTAGTCGGGTTCTCTTGAGTGATTTTAACGTTCATGGTGCAGAGGCATTGTCAAACTATCACCAGGCTCTTAAAACTACCCATGGAAACAACACCACAACCTATACCAAAGCCTTAACTAATGTAGGTGTGTGTGTAAGCCTTGAAACGTTTGAGAAGGTGATTTTTTTGCGTTCATGGTGCAGAGGCCTTGTCAAACTATTACTAGGCTCTTAAAACTACCCATGGAAACACCACCACAACCTATTCCAAAGCCTTAACTAATGTAGGTGTGTGTGTAAGCCTTGAAACGTTTGAGAAGGTGATTTTTTAACGTTCATGGTGTAGAGGCCTCGTCAAACTATCACTAGGCTCTTGAAACTACCCATGGAAACAACACCACAACCTATACCAAAGCCTTAACTAATGTAGGTGTGTATGTAAGCTTTGAAACGTTTGAGAAGGTGATTTTTTGACGTTCATGGTGTAGAGGCCTCGTCAAACTATCACTAGGCTCTTGAAACTACCCATGGAAACAACAACACAACCTATAACAAAGCCTTAACTAATGTAGGTATGTGTCTAATCCCAGAAACGTTTGAAAATATGGGTCCTGAGGTGCATGTTCAAACGTTTTCAGCTCACAACAACTACCCAAGGCCACAAAGGAGGTTAGTCGCGTTCTCATGAGTGTTTTTGACGTTCACGGTGTAGAGGCCTTGTCAAACTATCACTAGGTTCATAGAAATACCAACACAGCCTCTCCAAAAGCCTTAACTAATGAAATGCAAAGGAATACGAGCCTCTTAATAAAACTTCCTGACGCCAACACCACCGCCGCCACCACGAGGTAAATGAGAGCAAGGCAAGGGATGAGTGAACGCGACTCCACCGCAAAGCTGAATGGAAAAAGTGTAGAGCTTAGAAAACGCGTGTAATGATGCAGGAAGCGGGAAGGGGCGGGGATTTAGGTGCATGGTGAGGGGAGGGGGGGAGGGAGGAAGAGGGAGGGAGGGAGGGAGGGAGAGAGGGAGGGAGAGGGTACGATAACACCTTTATTGCTGTTCCTCTCTCTCTCTCTCTCTCTCTCTCTCTCTCTCTCTCTCTCTCTCTCTCTCTCTCTGATTGTCTGTCTTTCTGCCTCTGTTATTCTCTCTCTCTCTCTCTCTCTCTCTCTCTCTCTCTCTCTCTCTCTCTCTCTCTCTCTCTCTCTCTCTCTCTCTCTCTCTCTCTCTCTCTCTCTCTCTCTCTCTCTCTCTCTCTCTCTCTCTCTTTCTGATTGTCTGTCTTTCTGCCTCTCTTATTCTCTCTCTCTCTCTCTCTCTCTCTCTCTCTCTCTCTCTCTCTCTCTCTCTCTCTCTCTCTCTCTCTCTCTCTCTCTCTCTCTCTCTCTCTCTCTCTCTCTTTCTTTCTGATTGTCTGTCTTTCTGCCTCTTATTCTCTCTCTCTCTCTCTCTCTCTCTCTCTCTCTCTCTCTCTCTCTCTCTCTCTCTCTCTCTCTCTCTCTCTCTCTCTCTCTCTCACGTGTTTTAATTGGTGCCAAGGAAATTTCTCCCTAATAATAAGATGAATAATGAATGAACGGATGATGTAGAGAGATGATTAATGAGAGAGAACCGGGTCAGTATACGGAGAGAAAGATGAATGAATTAAATGAATGAAAAATGAATACTGAAAGACCTAATGTATGAATAGCAAAAGGGAGCGGCGTGTATCAAATCTAAACCCATTGCTACGTGTCCTATCCGGTTCTCTTACCATCAGAACCTTATTAACATTACCCTTATTAAAGCCACACAGGTAAGAATATCAAGCAACTTAATTACTGCCAAGAAAACACACTCACAACAGTAGCAAGATGATTAATGCAGGAAGGCAAACAATTAAAAATATATCTCATTAAATAGGTCAGATTCTCACCCAGAGGACTAACCAGGTGTCAGAAGAAGGGAGAGAGAGAGGGAGAGGAGGGGAGAGGAGGGAAGAGAGAAGGGGAACACAAAGGAACACAAAGGAAGAACAAACAACAGCACGAGGTTGTTTGTGACAAGCTACACTAACTATCTAATCAAAGATGGAAGATGAAGGACAGCAAAGGCGAAGGCGAAGGAAGGAGGAGGAGAGGAAGAGAGGGGAGAGAGGGAGGAAGGAGACAGGGAGAGGAAGTGAGGCGTGAGAGGGGGGGGGGGAGGGGGCGGCGCGTGCAAGAGCCTGCCAAGCACCGAGGAAAGAAAAATAGTTAAGCACAAGTTTGGCTGAGTGGACCCCTTGGCACGGCGCTGAAGGCTGCTGGCTCGCGCTCCTTCCCTGACTCACCCAAACACTGCCGATTAGGAGGAGGCGATGCGGGGTAATGCACGAAACTCTGGTCTTATTCTCAAACATTTCTTACACTAACTAACTAACGGGGAGCATACACCGGGAGACGCGTCGCTTCACTCACACGTCGATTCTTTTCCAGTCTGCCCTTCCAACTCCCATTTGATAAGGCTTTGGTAGAGGTTGTGTTAGCATTCCCATGGGTAGTTTTATGAGCCTAGTGATAGTTCGACAAGTCTTCTGGGGAGCATACACAAGGAGACGCGTCGCTTCACTCACACGTCGATTCTTTTCCAGTCTGCCCTTCCAACTCCCATTTGATAAGGCTTTGGTTGAAGTTGTGTTAGTATTCCCATGGGTAGTTTTATGAGCCTAGTGATAGTTCGACAAGTCTTCCGGGGAGCATACACAAGGAGACGCGTCGCTTCACTCACACGCCGATTCCATCCTAGTCTGTACACGCAACTGACCTACGAACCCCCATTTGATAAGGCTTTGGTAGAGGTTGTGTTAGCATTCCCATGGGTGGTTTTATGAGCCTAGTGATAGTTCGACAAGTCTTCTGCGAAGCTTATCCACGGGGCCATTGAGTATGAGTGAATCAAAACTTTATAATGCAGGACAGTTAAGGAAATTCAATCAGTAAATGGGTAAGTACTGCCTCCACCTCCTTACCAGTGATCTCAGAATCTCAACGGGGCATTGGGTATGAGTGAATCAAAACTTTATAACGCAGGCCAGTAAAAGAAATTCAATCAGTAAATGGTTAAGTACTCCCACCGCCCTCTTGCCAGTGATAGAGTCTCAACGGGGCATTGGGTGTAAGCGAATCGTGTGCAATCATCCCTGTAATCTTCCAATGTGGCTTACGGGTCGTCAAGTGAAGGCGTTGGCTCCCGTGGGTTGTAATTTGCAGGAAGATCGACAGAGGGGTGAACACTACAACCAACACCTTTTATGAGAGTCAGGTGATCATAACGTCAAGAAGCGTTGGGCATAGCATAGGTCAATCAAGGGGCAGGTACGGGAGGTCAAGGTGAGGTTGGAGGCATACACTATAGCTGCGCGTGGCCTTAGTGCTCGGAGGCGGGTTGATGAGAGTCAGGTGATCATAACGTCATATTCAAGAAGCGTCGGGCATAGGTCAATCAAGGGGCAGGTACGGGAGGTCAAGGTGAGGTTGGAGACATACACTATAGCTGCGCGTGGCCTCAGTGCTCGCGGGTGAACACTACAAACAACACCTTTATGGGAGTCAGGTGATCATAATGTCATACTCAAGAAGCGTCGGGCATAGGTCAATTGTGGGGCAGGTCAGGGAAGACATGGTGAGGTTGGAGGCATACACTATAGCTGCGCGTGGCCTCAGTGCTCATCTTCGTATCAGGACACTCTCTCCTCCCGAAACTGACCTCTCTTTTTGGCCACACCTCTGTACTCGATTCAGGAGCAATAAGTAGCGGGCTTTTTTTTTTTTCATTATTGTTTTCTTTTTTTTCACGCCCTTGAACTGTCTGCTTTGCTGTAAAAAAAAAAATTTATCAGGGTTTTAGTTTGCAGGGGTCAGTTTCACGGCTCGTCTTCACATCCCCGTCCCTTGAGTCCTATTAGCCTGCCTTCCCCACCAGTCTCCCGCGTTACCTCACGGCCCAGATTAGCGCGGCTCTCACCTCCACACCCGCTCCCTCCCTCCCGCCTAGTCGCAAGGGTGTATGTTTGGGGAGGAGGACGAGAGAGGCAACAGCTATTTTTAGGCGCGAGAGTTCCCCGAAATTCGAACTCCTTGTGACTTTGGGGCATCTGAGCGGCGCCGGGGACTTGATCATCCGGGGTTTAGTGATGTTGAACTTCCTCTTCGACCACGTCCATATAACACTTGGAGAAGGAGATGATGAAGAAGAAGAAGAAGAAGAAGAAGAAGTAGAAGAAGAAGAAGAAGAAGAAGAAGAAATTTAAAAGGTTATACTCTTGAACACACACACACACACACACACACACACACACACACACACACACACACACACACACATACAACCACCCCCACCACACCCACGCCCACAGAAGTACCCTGAGTAGAAGGATGTAGTCAGCGCTCTATAGGCTGTGATGAAGCAATAAGTGGCTAACTCTTCTAAATGGTGACAAACACAGTACAGTAACTCAAGACACCCACCACACACTAACTTCATAATGGGGGTGAGGGAGACGAGGAGGAGGACGAGGAGGAGGAGGAGAGGGAAGGAGAAGGAGAAGGGAGAGAGGGTAAAGTTAAGGGAAGGTATGAGGTTGGGGTGAGAGGGAGGGTGAGAGGGAGCCACTTGACACCTCTTGAAGCATTCTGGCGATGGGTTGAGTGTGGGACAATTCTTAGTTCGGCATTATAAGACACTCTCGGTTCTCATATCAGCTATTTCTAAAGGTCAAAGAGGGGGTCAATCGGGTTCTAATGAGTGTTTCTTTAGATTCACGGTACAGAAGAAGGGTCAAACTACAAACAGGGCCATAAAACTACTCCTGGAAATTCTCAAACCTCCTACGAAAGCCTTGTCAAATATGTGTACTTGGGTGACGAGATGTTGAGTTTGCGGCCCTTAGAACACAATATACTGCCATTGAGACCTGTTACTTTCCTTCCCACGCGTTACACAATGCCTAATACTCTGTTTGACGTGACGTGCTTATAGGAGACTTCAGTTTCTATACATTTCCCGTCTCTGTCTTACCTCCCATAGTGTTCTTTCCAGACTAAAAGGACATGGATAAAAGAACACGTAACCAAAGCACTCTGCATATATACTCTGCCTGACGTTGTGTGCTTATAGGAGACTTCAGTTTCTATACATTTCCCGTCTCTGTCTTACCTCCCATAGTGTTCTTTCCAGACTAAAAGGACATGGATAAAAGAACACGTAATCAAAGCACTCTGCATATATACTCTGCCTGACGTTGTGTGCTTATAGGAGACTTCAGTTTCTATACATTTCCCGTCTCTGTCTTACCTCCCATAGTGTTCTTTCCAGACTAAAAGGACATGGATAAAAGAACACGTAATCGAAGACTCCAGTTCTTCAGAAGGCGGCTAATGAGGCGGGACACGGAAGCAAGAGTAGAGAGGAATAAAGCAAATACATAAAGCAAATAAATCAAAGCGAAAGTAAAAAAGCGGATAATGAGAAACGTTTAATCACTGACTGACAAAGAGAAAGGGGAATAAAATTGAATGGAAATGAGAGAAGGTGACGAGGGAAGGAAGGGTTGTTATTTAAGAGCCATCAGCTAAAAAGAAAGTGTTTGTGAGTGTGAGTTAAACACCTCATTAGCTGATAACTTGCTGAATGACCTGCTCGAGACTTACGCATAGTAGTAGTAGTAGTAGTAGTAGTAGTAGTAGTAGTAGTAGTAGTAGTAGTAATAGTAGTAGTAGTAGAAGTAGTAGTAAAAGAGGATAAAGAATAAGTTAATAATATATGAACAATAATTCCTTCCTTCCTTCCTACCTTGCTTCTTTCCTTCCTTCCTTCCTTCCTTCCTTCCATCCTACCTTCCTTCCATCCTACCTTCCCTCTTTCCTTCCTTCCTTCCGTCCTACCTTCCCTCCTTCCTTCCTTCCTTCCGTCCTTCCTTCCTTCCTTCCTTCCTACCTTCCCTCCTTCCTTCCTTCCTTCCTTCCGTCCTTCCTTCCTTCTTACCTTGCTTCCTTCCTTCCTTCCTTCCTTCTGCACACACAAACACGTCAACTCACCTGTAAGAAGAAAAGAAACAAAATTACAAAAACAAGTTCAAAATTAATAATAAAATACATAAAGCAATAATAATTTCAGAGATATATTTCGCAAGCATTATATCATTGTTGCGTTGATAAGTTTGCAATGTCCTTCAACACGCGTCGCAATTACAGCAGTCTTGGCGCCAATATTCAAACCATTTCAAATAGTCCGTTTGGGCATTCGATTCCGCGGGTCCTTTCCTCCCTTCTGTTCATATGTTACCTATAGCGAACATAGAAGAGGAAGGGATGGGCGTTGGGACTGTGTGGCAGAGCAAAGGAGAGGAAATGACTCATAGAATCGAACACTGAAACTACGGTATTTGAAATGGTTTGACTATAGCTACCCCCTCCACCCTCGCCTATACCACCAAGGTACAAAGTGGTACATGGTCAAACGGTCTCTTACCATCTGCCAGAGTAGAGACGAATCCCCTTAACCCCAACAGGTGTTCTCCATTCTCCATATGTTACAGCCACAGCCTACTAACACTATCTCGCTACCCTCTCCTTCAAGATACAAAGAGGTACGGTACACAGTCTATCATCTGTAACAATTTGCCGCAGTATAGACGAATCCCCCTAACTTCTAACAGGTGTTCCCCATTCTCCATATGTTACAGCCACAGCCAACTAACACTATCTCGCTACCCTCTCCTTCAAGATACAAAGAGGTACGGTACACAGTCTATCATCTGTAACAATTTGCCGCAGTAGAGACAAGTCCCCTTAACTCCAACAGGTGTTTCCTATACTCCACATGTTACAGCCACAGCAAGTTCGCAACCCTCACAGCCTCCATTGCCTCCCTACCCTCGTGACCAAGATACAAAGAGGTACGGTACATAGTCTATCATCTGTAACAATCTGCCGCAGTATAGACGAGTCCCCCTAACGTCTAACAGGTGTTCCCCTTTCTCCACGCGTTACAGGCGCCACCACCACCACAGCCTCCTACCTGGCTACCCTCGGCACCAAAACACAGAGAAGTACACGGTCTCCTCTCTCTACCTTGCTCCCCGCCACTGCCTCCCTCGCCACCCTGCCCGTCTGTCTGTCTACCTCTGACCGACAGCACAAAACGTAAAACAAATATTCGGACACCCCAATCTACAGAGCAATTTGTAGACGTCACACAGACGCCTGTATTGTACTTTTACTGTGTGTGTTTCTGCGTATAGGTATTCTCAAGCGCTTTCGGCTCCCATAACAACTCTTTCCAAAGGCCTTAAAGAGATTAGTCGGATTCTCGTGAGTGATTTCGTGTTCATGGTGCAAAGCCTTGGCAAACTATCACTAGGCTCATAAAACTACCCATGGAAATACTGACACATCCTCTATGAAAGCCTTATCGATTGTAGGTGTATAAGCCTTGTTAAACTATCACTAGGCTCATAAAACTACCCATGGAAATACTGACACAACCTCTACGAAAGCCTTATCAATTGTGGGTGTATAAGCCTTGTTAAACTATCACTAGGCTCATAAAACTACCCTTGGAAATACTGACACAACCTCTACGAAAGCCTTGTCAATTGTGGGTGTATAAGCCTTGTTAAACTATCACTAGGCTCATAAAACTACCCTTGGAAATACTGACACATCCTCTATGAAAGCCTTATCGATTGAGGGTGTATAAGCCTTGTTAAACTATCACTAGGCTCATAAAACTACCCTTGGAAATACTGACACATCCTCTATGAAAGCCTTATCGATTGAGGGTGTGTAAGCCTCTAAATGCTGAAGAATATGGAGTTATACATTCATCTAAGAACGTGTGGGTGATTAAATCTGTGAGTCAAGACTAATCGCATATTCTCAAGCATTTCAGGGCTAACACACACATTTGATAAGGCTTTTATAGAGGTTGTGTTATTTCCATGGGTAGTTTTATGAGCCTAGTGATAGTTTGACAAGGCTTCTCCACCATGAACGTTAAAAACACACATGAAAACCCGACTAACCTCCTTTGTGGCCTTGAGTTACAGTTGTGTTGAGAGTCAAAACCGTCTTAGAAAATCCGAATCTCTATACCTCATCAGCAGACCTAAATAATGCAAAAAACAAAACAAAAATATAATAAACGGAGCCCACCGCGTCTCATTTCCATATAAATTCAATCCACACAATCATTATACGGCGATAATTCCACTCGTCGTATATCCGATTAGTTTAGTGAGACTCATTCATATTCACGCCCGACAGACCGAGGCAATGTTTATGACGGCGGCGGGGGTAGCGGCGGGGGTGGACGGCGCCGGACGACCCTACCCCAAACATCTGTACACTCATAAGAACATAAGAACATAGGGAAACTGCAGCTCCAGAATCCCCCCCACTACTCACGATGGGTGAGGTGTAGTTACAGGGGTTACAGGTAGAGGCTTGATCCTCGTTATACCGGCGGTACTAGGCACGCATCCAGTACCCCGTCACCTTACTGCACCCACACCTCACTGTCACCTGTCGTCCTCGTCCATGTAGCTATCCAGTCTACTCTTAAAACAAGCTATCGTCCCTGCACTAACTATGTGACTGCTGAGTCTATGCCATTCCCAAGAGGAGGAAGAAGAAGAAGGAAGAAGGAGAATCGAAGGAAATAGAAGCAGAAAATAGAAAATAAAGGAGGAAGAGGAAAGAGTAGAGAAAAAAATAAAAGGAAAAAGAGTGGGAAAAAGATGCAGGAAGACAAAATTATAAAAAGAGGAGAAGAAGGAGGAAAAAAAGGAAGAATTAGGAACAGAAAGTAAAAAAAATAGAAATGCCTGGCGGCGGCGGGCGAAGGACAACTCTCGTGGGAACGGCGACCCGCACCTCGACCCTGCCTGCAACGTGACCAACGGAGTACCTGGGAGCGCTATACAGGAAGGGACGATGATGACGATGATGATGATGATGATGAGTGCTTTCCTGCTGCAGCCTCATCGTCCTCCTCCTGTCCTGTGCTTTGTGTTGTGTTGTGTTGTGTGGTGTTGTGGTGTGGTGTGGTGTTGTGAAATGTTGTGGTGTGTTGTGTGGTGTGGTGTGGTGTGGTGTGGTGTTGTAGTGTTGTTGTGTTGTGTTTCCATATGGGACACCACCACCATCACCACCACCAGCACCATCACCACCAAGATAGTCAAAACATTCTAGTCATTTTATTTATTTTTTTGCGGCGAATATTACCAACACGAAAAAAACACTGCCGTTGGTAAAACATTCAATACCGTTTAATCTTCTTATTTATTTTTCGTTGTGTGGGAAAAACTACCCAAAATATACTATTGTAGGAAAAATGGTCAATATATTTCAGTTTCTTTTTGTTTGTGGAGGAAATTACCGAAACAAATGCTAGTGTTGGTAAAAGTCGATACATTTCTATATCTTTATATTTGTGTGTGTGTGGAGAATTACCCCAAAACGAGACCTCGAGGCTACTGCTGCACAACACTTTCAATATAGAAGCGTTAGGGCCATATTTTTAAACATTTCTGCGCCCAAGAACACGTAATTTACTAGTCTTTCGTGGGAGTTTAGGGCATTTCCAGGGGTACTTTTGTGACCCTGGTGGTAGTCTGAGTCTTCTTCTGTACGGTGAATCTAAAAGAACACTCATTAGAACTCGATTAACCTCCTTTTTGGCCTCTGGAAATAGTTGGTGGGAGGGGCGGGAGAATCTGACAATACCAACCTTACCCCTACCCGCTCCGACGTTTTCAAATTTTCACGCTCGTAACACCCAGCATCGTACTCATGTATCTGAACAACGATATAACGCTCATGAACACTAAGTACTGGTACCGAATCAATAGTGTAAAACAATCATGAATAATGAGTGAAAAGAAGCTAGTGGAAAGTTAAAAAAAAAAAATGTATTGAAAGTGCTGAGGGGGGGCCAGATATGTACCCCTCGGACTGGATAGGGTTAACGAACGTGACATAATTATCGAACCAACACCCAACGTAACAAAACATAGCATAGCAAAATAACACATCATAACACAATATACCGTAACATAACACAGCATAACATAAAATAGCATAGCATAACATAACATACCCAACATACATAACATAGCATGGCAAAACAACACAGCATAACATAATATAGCAACTCGCCATCAGGGAAATGTGAATGCAGGGTCGCTCTTCATGTCCTGTAAGTAAATTTGTGGAGATAGAGGCGCCGCGTGAGAGAGAGAGAGAGAGAGAGAGAGAGAGAGAGAGAGAGAGAGAGAGA
>NC_066528.1:3481413-3496413 GCF_024679095.1 Eriocheir sinensis | reverse complement strand
CGCGTCTCGCCCGCCGCTACAAGCTGGGATTATTTCAGTCACCGCCGAGTGGCCTAAGACTACCCACATGCTGTCCTGAAGACCACCTATCAACCCGGGCTCAAGATTCACGCCCCCACCTAGAATGCCAACACGCTAATAGGTCTTGAGTGTTAACGATGGCGCCTCTAAACAACTCAGCGGCTCGGGTAAATCTCCCCGCCTGTTCCTCCCTCCCGCCCCCCGCTGCCAACATCACGGGCCCCGCTGCTCTGTTGCCGCTCTTCATCGCCTAAAGAAACAGGTCACCCATTCCCGTGATATACACACGAAGAAACTTAGATTCGTATTATAAGATATTTCGCCGCCCAAAAACACCTATTTGACAAGGCTTTCGTAGGAGTTTTGGGCATTTCCAGGAGTAGTTTTATGACCCTGATGGTAGTTCGACCCCTCCTCTGTACCGTGAACCTAAAAACACCTATTTGACAAGGCTTTCGTAGGAGGTGTGGGCATTTCCAGGAGTAGTTTTATGACCCTGATGGTAGTTCGACCCCTCCTCTGTACCGTGAACCTAAAAACACCTATTTGACAAGGCTTTCGTCGGAGTTGTGGGCATTTCCAGGAGTAGTTTTATGACCCTGATGGTAGTTCGACCCCTCCTCTGTACCGTGAACCTAAAAACACCTATTTGACAAGGCTTTCGTAGGAGGTGTGAGCATTTCCAGGAGTAGTTTTATGACCCTGGTGGTAGTTCGACCTCCTCTGTACCGTGAACCTAAAACACCTATTTGACAAGGCTTTCGTAGGAGTTTGGGGCATTTCCAGGAGTAGTTTTATGACCCTGATGGTAGTTCGACCCCTCCTCTGTACCGTGAACCTAAAAACACCTATTTGACAAGGCTTTCGTAGGAGGTGTGGGCATTTCCAGGAGTAGTTTTATGACCCTGGTGGTAGTTCGACCCCTCCTCTGTACCGTGAACCTAAAAACACCTATTTGACAAGGCTTTCGTAGGAGTTTTGGGCATTTCCAGGAGTAGTTTTATGACCCTGATGGTAGTTCGACCCCTCCTCTGTACCGTGAACCTAAAAACACCTATTTGACAAGGCTTTCGTAGGAGGTGTGGGCATTTCCAGGAGTAGTTTTATGACCCTGATGGTAGATCGACCCCTCCTCTGTACCGTGAACCTAAAAACACCTATTTGACAAGGCTTTCGTAGGAGGTGTGTGCATTTCCAGGAGTAGTTTTATGACCCTGATGGTAGATCGACCCCTCCTCTGTACCGTGAACCTAAAAACACCTATTTGACAAGGCTTTCGTAGGAGTTTTGGGCATTTCCAGGAGTAGTTTTATGACCCTGATGGTAGTTCGACCCCTCCTCTGTACCGTGAACCTAAAAACACCTATTTGACAAGGCTTTCATAGGAGTTGTGGGCATTTCAGGAGTAGTTTATGACCTGATGGTAGTTCGACCTCCTCTGTACCGTGAACCTAAAAACACCTATTTGACAAGGCTTTCGTAGGAGTTTTGGGCATTTCCAGGAGTAGTTTTATGACCCTGATGGTAGTTCGACCCCTCCTCTGTACCGTGAACCTAAAAACACCTATTTGACAAGGCTTTCGTAGGAGGTGTGGGCATTTCCAGGAGTAGTTTTATGACCCTGATGGTAGTTCGACCCCTCCTCTGTACCGTGAACCTAAAAACACCTATTTGACAAGGCTTTCGTAGGAGGTGAGGGCATTTCCAGGAGTAGTTTTATGACCCTGATGGTAGATCGACCCCTCCTCTGTACCGTGAACCTGAAGAAACACTCATTAGAACCCGACTGACCCCCTCTTTGGCCTTTAGAAATAGCTGATGTGAGAAGCCAAAGTGTTTTATAATACCGACCTTATAGTCTTCATCGCCTAAATAAAACAGGCCTCGCAGTCCCCTTGAAACACGAAAACACTTAGATCATATTATACTAACCCCATTCCCTTCCTTCCTTCTCAGCTCCCCTTTCTCTAATAGCCGTCCATTCCCCCTTCTTCACCTTCCCATTACCTCCTATTACCCCCCGGTGATGACGCGCTGTTTAATTAATTGTATTCCTTTTGACCCCGCTCCACCGCCGTCACGCGCGCCGCCGCTCCCTAACTTAACTACTAGGAACGCAAGACTCTCAAGAGGAGGTGAGAAAAGAAGTCCGCCGCCCCGGCCAGCAATTACCGAAGTGAGCGTGTGGTGGTGCGGCCCTTTCAGTCCCTAAATCAATGACCTTTAGCTTTATATTCCTTAAATTTATTACCCTGGTGGTGGCCGAGTGGTCAGCGTGCGGGCGTGGTGACAACGTGGACCCCGTTCGACTCCCACCGAAACACTGAATTTTCAAACCATCCCCGAGTGGCGGAAGGGTACCCACATGCTGCCCAGAGCTTCAGTCAACCCTAACTTCAGCGGCTACGGCCAAGAGGAGCACCGGGGAGCAGCATGGGCCAAGAAAGAGTCACACATCACGGCAGTCACTATAAATAAAATTCGTCTGCGCCACTAACGGACTGGGGTCGCCCAAGATGTCCTTAAAAAAATCAATCATATTTCACCCTCCCAAATCGTATACGGTATCCTTCATATCCTTTACATTCCATCCCTGGTAACGATCACAGAAAGACTAGTGTATATTTCCTCTCTTTTCAAGCTAAGAACTCGCCTCCTGAACACCGCCGCCCCGCCAGCACAATCCAGCCCCCGCACGTGTTAACTTCCAGCCCGACGTTCGGTGCAGCAAGAGTGTCGCGCGGATACCTATCTCTGGCCTGATCTCTTCATCCTCCCTTTATTAAAGCTAATACCCGTAGCTTATTGTGGATCGGGGAGTGGCGGCGGGACGAGGGGCGAAGAGAAGAGAGAGGGGGAAAGGGGTGAGAGATAAAGGAGAGAGAGAGAGAGAGAGAGAGAGAGAGAGAGAGAGAGAGACGTACATATATGCATACAAACAGTCACCTCCAGTAAAACCTAGGCCACCTCTTCTGGATCTGCCTCTAAAATACAGACAGACACAGAAACACAGACAGACAGAGAAAAACAAAGAGATAGACAGACATACAGAGACAGACAAACAGATAGATAACACACACACACACACACACACACACACACACACACACACACACACACACACACACACCTCCTCCCGAAATGGACCTATCTTTCGACCACTCCTCTAACTCTTTTTAGGAGCAGCGAGTAGCGGGCTTTTTTTTCACGTTTCCTTTTTCTTTATGCCCTTGAACTGACTCCTCTGCTGTAAAAAATAATAATAATAATAAATAAAAATAAACACTGCCGGAGAGACGGAATATACATTGAGATAATACACAAAATAACGAGAGATACATGTTGAAAATCTCTGCTCTTTTTCCAGCGCTGCATAAGTGATGACGCAAATGTTTCGGAATCCGCTTTATGATGTTACTGATGAAACGGGAGGCGGAAAAAGCGAAAAAAATGACAAATAATTATACATGCGAAGTAATAATAATAATAATAATAATAGTAGTAGTAGTAGTAGTAGTAGTAGTAGTAGTAGTAGTAGTAGTAGTAGTAGTAGTGGTGGTGGTGGTGGTGGTGGTAGTAGTAGTAGTAGTAGTAGTAGTAGTAGTAATAGTAGTGGTGGCGGTGGTGGTGGTGGTAGTAGTAGTAGTAGTAGTAAAATAAATAATAATAATAATAATAATAATAATAATAATAATAATAATAATAATAATAATAATAATAATAATAATAATAATAATAATAAAATAGAAATAATAATAGAAATAGTTATCATCATTATTCTTTTTACTACTACTACTACTACTACTACTACTACTACTACTACTACTACTACTGGTGGTGGTGGTGGTGGTCGTATTGGTGGTTTCAGTGGCAACAGAAGTGGCATAATTTGCTTTATATTTTTTTCCAGCACTGATCAAGATTATTTCCTTCCAATAAGCTCCCGACCATACCTTCCCTTCCCTTTCTTTCTCTTCCCTTCCCTTCCCTTCCCTTCCCTTCCCTTCCATTCCATTCCCTTTCTCTTCCCTTCCCTTCTCTTCCCTTTCCTTCTCTTCCCTTCCTTTCCCTTCTCTTCCCTTCCCTTCCATTCCCTTTCCTTCTCTTCCCTTCCCTTCCCTTCTCTTCCCTTCCCTTCCATTCCCTTTCTCTTCCCTTCCCTTCTCTTCCCTTCCCTTCCCTTCCATTCCTTTCCATTCCATTCCCTTCTCTGCCCTTCCCTTCCATTCCATTCCTTTCCATTCCATTCCCTTCTCTTCCCTTCCCTTCCATTCCTTTCCATTCCATTCCCTTCTCTTCCTTTCCCTTCCCTTCCCTTCCTTACCCTACCTTTCCCCTCTCCTTCCCTTTCTTTCCTCCCTTACCTTCCTTCCACCTTTCCCTTCCCTTCCCTTCCTTACCTCACCTTTCCCCTCTCCTTCCCTTTCTTTCCTCCCTTACCTTCATTCCGCCCTTCCCTTCCTACTCTATTGGTCCATATTTTCAAGGTTTTACGGAATTATAATCGAGCAGAGTTTCCCCTCAACCCTTATGCAGTCTCGATTGGATTAGCGAGGCGGTTCCTTGCATTACGTTCATTAGCTTATTTTCGGGGGACGCAATACTTACACGCCCCGCCGCCAGTCATTAACACGCCGCTGAAAACCTTGGGACGTCAGAAGCCTGGGCGGTGTAGTGAGACATGCTTACTCGTATTGATCACGTATGGAGAATTAGCGACCAGTTTTTAGAGATCAGTTTTAGGTTTAGGGAGTTTGAATTTAGTGTTATTGAGGTTTAAGGAGTTTTAGAGTTAATAGTTTAGTTTTAAAAGAGTCAATTACCGTGTTTATATTCATTGTTAAACTGCATTATTGGTAGTAATAGTAGTAGTAGTAGTAGTAGTAGTAGTAAAAGAAAGAAGAAGAAGAAGAAGAAGAAGAAGAAGAAGAAGAAGAAGAAAAAAATAATAATAATAATAATGATCGTGTGTGGAGAATTAGTGACCAGTTTTCAGAGATCAGTTTTGCTTTCCCTTGCCTTTCCTTGCCTTCCCTTGCTTTCCCTTGCCTTTCCTTGCCTTCCCTTGCTTTCCCTTGCCTTTCCTTGCCTTCCCTTGCTTTCCCTTGCCTTCCCTTGCCTTTCCTTGCTTTCCCTTGCTTTCCCTTGCCTTTCCTTGCTTTCCCTTGCCTTCCCTTGCCTTTCCTTGCTGTACCTTGCTTTCCCTTGCCTTTCCCTGCCTTTCCTTGCCTTCCCTTGCCTTCCCTTGCCTTTCCTTGCTGTACCTTGCTTTGCCTTGCCTTTCCCTGCCTTTCCTTGCCTTCCCTTGCCTTTCCTTGCTGTACCTTGCTTTCCCTCGCCTTTCCCTGCCTTTCCTTGCCTTCCCTTGCCTTTCCTTGCTGTACCTAGCTTTCCCTGCCTTTCCCTGCCTTTCCTTGCCTTTCCCTGCCTTTCCCTTGCCTTCCCTTGCCTTTCCTTGCCTTTCCTTGCTGTACCTTGCTTTGCCTTGCCTTTCCTTATCTAGCCATGCCCCGCCCAGCCTGCCAGTGCCCTTAAAACTAACTACTACTAACGGGGAGCATACGTAAGGGGGAGAGTTGCTTCATTCACTCGCCGTACTCATGAAAACTGTATAGACGGGATGGTGGCTCGTCTGAACCCCCCTTCCCCCCCCTTCACCCCCCACACACGCCAGAAACATAACTCAGATTCAATTTAAGATGCGCCACCAAAAACGACATTTCTGGACCCCTAGGGAGCGAGATGCGACACACTACAGAGGTGACGTGAGGCCTGTTGCCCCTCTTCTCTGCCCCCTCCTCTAACCTGCCTTCATTTATTCTGCGGGGAGGAGCGGGAGGGGGGGGGGGAGGTGATTAGTAGTTTTACCTATATATTTTTTTTAAGAGTTAGGTTAGATATGGAAGTGGATATTGTGGACTGATGTTTGTTTTACCGGGGCTGCCATGTTTTTTTTTCTTTTTCTTTTTCTTCTTCTCCTTCCTCTTCCTCTTCTTTTTCTTCGCCTTCTTCTTCTTCTTCGGAGCTGCCCTACGGTTTTTTTTCTTCTTTTTCTTCTTCTTTTTCTCCTTCCTCTCCTTCTTCTCCTTCTTCTTCTTCTTCTTCCTCCTTCTCCTCTTCCTGCTCATCCTCCTCCTCCTCCTCTTTCTCTTCCTCTTTCTCTTCCTTCTCCTCCTCCTCCTCCTCCTCCTCCTCCAATTCATCATCAAATCCCATCTCACTACCCCAGCATCCTCACCACAATAATTCTTCCCACCACAGCACCACCACCACCACCACCACCACCTCCATCACCACCACCACCACCCTCTACAGCAACTCCAGCACCGACAAACCACTTTCTACCTCAACAAAGAAAGAAGGAACAAACACCAGCAATTCTACAGCAACTCCAGCGACAAAGCACCCCAACACAAGCTTCTACAAACACGACCACCAGCTCCTCAAATACAAGGCTTCTACAGCAACGACAACCCGCTCCTGACCTCTACGAACATGAACAAAAAGAGCAACCAAAAAACACGACAGCTACCGCCTCTACACCGCCGACCAGCAACTTGAAACAACCCACACATTGAGCAGAACAAATTCAATCTGACACGGGACCCAGAAAACTAGACCCCATCAGCTGGCAGGAGGAGGAGGAGGAGGAGGAGGAGGAGGAGGAGGAGAAAAGAACGAGGAAGAGGATGACCACCGAGAACGAGGAGGAGGAGGAGGAAGAGAAAAAGGAAGGAGAGAAGGAAGAGAAAAACGAAGAGGAGGAGAAATAGGAGGAGGTGAAGAAAAGGAAAGACGAGGAGTAAGAGGATGAAGAAAAGAACGAAAACAAAGATCGAAGAGAAGAAGAAGAAGAGGGGGAACGGCAAGGAACGTAGGGAATGACAGACGGGAAGTGACGCGGAGAGGTGGATGGGATTAAGGGCTGTCCACGCTGGCAGGAAGGGCGGGGCGACACGTGATGAGGGAGACGAGGAGGAGGAGGAGGAGGAGGAGGAGGAGGAGGAGGTGCCCCTTTGGTACCTCATTAGTGGGTACATTCTGCGTCTAAATTGTCTTAACGCTAATCTTGGGTAGGTACATTCTGCGCCTGTATGTCAAAATATTGGGAACACTGCATTCTTGGATACATTTTAAGAAGGAGTAATTGTGTGAGGGGTTATTCCTACCTACACTCGGAATGCTACACTTCCCGACATTGAATTCCATCTGCCACTTCCCCGCCCAATCATACAGTCAGTCAAGCTCATCCTGGAGAATGCTAGCGTCCCTGTCTGATTGGATTACTCTACCGATCTTGGTATCATCTGCGAACTTACTGACATCACTACTAATTCGTGTGTCCAAGTTATTGATGTAAATAATAAAAAGCAGCGGGCCCAGCATCTGTATGTCAAATTATTGGGAACACTACGTCTAAACTCTCTCCATGGCATTCTTGGGTACATTCTGGATCAGTACTCTTCTCACCCTTATCTAAACATCGCCTCCGGGCCGCAGGGAACTGAACAGCCGAACGGGAAACATTCATTGGTGGTCGTCTGGTCCAATTAGGGTTAGGGGCGAGGTGACTTCCTGGCCTGAGCTCTCATCGCTGAACTTCCAAGGGGGGTGAAGGGGAGAGGGGGTAGGAAGGTCTTCAGTGCCTGTGAGAGCATCATCGTCCCTTCACCAGGCACGCTACACCTTATTCACCCCATTGCAATTACCGTTTTTTGACACTTCTAACACTTGACGACCGCAAAAATGACATCACCAATTAACCTTTTTGACGAGAACTATTAATTAATCTAGTTACTGGGGTGCAGGACACGGTTTTGGGGGTTAAAAATCGGAAAATATAATAGGCTGCGGGCGGGAATCTGGGAACATAGCACAGGGGCAGGACGCAGTAAGGCAGCCAACAGAACGTAACGCATTTTTTTCAAGAGCTGCAGCTACGCGACTGTCCACGCGAATAGCACCGTATGTGGTGTGTGGTGAGCCTTTAAAGAAGGAGTCAATAAGGCATTCGTTCCGTCCCCAAGAACACCTATTTGACAAGGCTTTCGTAGGAGCTGTATGCATTTCCAGGAGTAGTTTTATGACCCTGGTGTTAGTTTGACCTTTCTTCTGTACCGTGAAACTCAAGAAACACTCATTCGAACCCGACTGACCCCTTCTTTGGCCTTTAGAAATAGTTGATGTGAGAAGCGAGTGTCTTATAACACCGACCTTAGAACCCGCGCGCAGACTCCTTTACTCATTAACAAACATGGGACGCGATGATCCAGGCACTATAAACATTCAAAACCGGTCCACTCAACTCTCATTACCCCAGCCTCCTCTTCCTCCTCCTCCTCCTCCTCCTAGGACAATAAAACTACCTCTGGAAATCCCAACACCCACCCACGAAAGCCTAAGAAAACGTGTGTGATTGGACGCCGCAATGGTTAAGAATATGCCACTACGACTATATATATAAGGTCCAACGCCAGCCAGGGTCGCGCGGGCTCACACAAGGCAGAGAGAGGCACCGTTCTGACACCCAAGCCGAGCACAGCCACAGCCTCTCCTCCTGTTCTTAGACGCCTCGTGACACTCTAATCGTGGACCTTCTCTTTCATCCTCTCTCGCCGGTGCAAGGAAGCGAGAAAGTGGCGGGAAGGAAGGGAATTAGGGGGGTAGGTAGAGGGAAGAAGGGGAGTTTAGGAAGGAGTATAACTGGAGGGAAGAAGGGGAGTTTAGGAAGGAGTATTAAGTAGAGGGAAGAAGGGGAGTTTAGGAAGGAGTATAACTGGAGGGAAGAAGGGGAGTTTAGGAAGGAGTATAACTGGAGGGAAGAAGGGGAGTTTAGGAAGGAGTATAGCTGAAAGGGGGAGGCAGGAGGTAGGTCAAGCTCGAGAAGGAAGGTAAGGAAGGACTGGGTGCAACTTATAGTGGTTAAAGTTTGCAAGACTTTGTGACGCTCCTCGGACGTGTACCGCGGCGGGACGGAGAAAACTAATTACAGTGTATGTGTGTGTGTGTGTGTGTGTGTGTGTGTGTGTGTGTGTGTGTGTGTGTGTGTGTGTGTGAGACCCTGCTTCTCTTTCACTCTCTCTGTCACATTCCAGCTTTCCTTCTTTTCTTTCTTCCCATTCCTTCTTCTTCTGTGCGTCTGTGGAGAGAGAGAGAGAGAGAGAGAGAGAGAGAGAGAGAGAGAGAGAGAGAGAGAGAGAGAGAGAGAGAGAGAGAGAGAGAGAGAGAGAGAGAGAGAGAGAGAGAGAGAGAGAGAGAGAGAGAGAGAGAGAGAGAGAGAGAGAGAGAGAGAGAGAGAGAGAGAGAGAGAGAGAGAGAGAGAGAGAGAGAGAGAGAGAGAGAGAGAGAGAGAGAGAGAGAGAGAGAGAGAGAGAGAGAGAGAGAGAGAGAGAGAGAGAGAGAGAGAGAGAGAGAGAGAGAGAGAGAGAGAGAGAGAGAGAGAGAGAGAGAGAGAGAGAGAGAGAGAGAGAGAGAGAGAGAGAGAGAGAGAGAGAGAGAGAGTCAGGAGGTGAAGGTCTCCACGAGCATTGCACTCACTTGCTTGAAAACACATACAAAATTCCTTTCCTTCCAGCGCGGCGACAAGGAAGACAGACCGGTCAACGAGGCGGTGAAATATAAATAAATAAATATATAACGAGAGACAAACGGACATTACAAACACTTAGACCCAATGCAAAACAAATAAACTTCACTTTCCCTTAAAAAGCTTGTATCGACTGGAGAGACGGACAGAGAGACAGAGACAGACAGACTCATTTTTTGCCCTTGAGCTGACTCGTTTCTGCCACTCCTCTGAACGCGTTTCTATAGGAGCAGATACTAGCAGGCTTTTGTTCATTATTGTTTCTTTATTTTGCCCTTGAGGTGTTTTCTTTGCTGTAATAAATAAAGAAAGGGGGTGTAATACAAGTAGAAATAGATAAATTAATGTAAAGAACAGAGGCTGCACTACAAATACTTAACACTGCTCTGACTACACGCAAAACAGTTATGCTTCCTCACCTTGACCCAGAAACAAGAAAATAAACCAAAACCAAAACAAAACTTAGAGTCGGGATTCTGAGCGTGTGTACATGTTAACGTATGAGTCTTGAAATAAATAAATAGATTAATAAAACTAATTAATATAAACTCGAGCGGACAGACGAATACTTCCAAACACTTAACAGAAAAAATGCAATACAATTAAACTTTATACCTTGACAGAGAGAGAGAGAGAGAGAGAGAGAGAGAGAGAGAGAGAGAGAGAGAGAGAGAGAGAGAGAGAGAGAGAGAGAGAGAGAGAGAGAGAGAGAGAGAGAGAGAGAGAGGGGGAGGGATAAGAATGGGGGCAGGAGGGAGCGGGGGAGGGATAAGAATGGGGCAGGAGGGAGCGAGCGGGGGAGGGATAAGAATGGGGGCAGGGAGGGAGCGAGTGGGGGAGGGATAAGAATGGGGCAGGAGGGAGCGAGGGAGAGGGATAAGAATGGGGCAGGAGGGAGCGGGAGCGGGGGAGGGATAAGAATGGGGGCAGGGAGGGAGCGAGGGAGAGGGATAAGAATGGGGGCAGGGAGGGAGCGGGGAGGGATAAGAATGGGGCAGGGAGGGAGCGAGCGGGGGGAGGGATAAGAATGGGGGCAGGGAGGGAGCGAGCGGGGAGAGGGATGAGAATGGGGGCAGGGAGGGAGCGAGGGGAGGGATAAGAATGGGGGCAGGAGGGAGCGGGGGAGGGATAAGAATGGGGCAGGAGGAGGGAGCGAGGGGAGGGATAAGAATGGGGCAGGGAGGGAGCGAGCGGGGAGAGGGATAAGAATGGGGCAGGGAGGGAGCGAGCGGGGGAGGGATAAGAATGGGGGCAGGGAGGGAGGAGCGAGCGGGGAGAGGGATAAGAATGGGGCAGGGAGGAGCGAGCGGGGAGAGGGATAAGAATGGGGCCGGGAGGGAGCGAGCGGGGAGAGGGATGAGAATGGGGCAGGGAGGGGAGCGAGCGGGGAGAGGGATAAGAATGGGGGCAGGGAGGAGCGAGCGGGGAGGGATAAGAATGGGGGCAGGGAGGGAGCGAGCGGGGGGAGGGATAAGAATGGGGGCAGGGAGGGAGCGAGCGGGGAGAGGGATAAGAATGGGGGCAGGGAGGGAGCGAGCGGGGAGAGGGATAAGAATGGGGGCAGGGAGCGAGCGAGCGGGGTGAGGGATAAGAATGGGGGCAGGGAGGGAGCGAGCGGGGAGAGGGATAAGAAGGGGGGCAGGGAGGTAGCTAGCGGGGTGAGGGATACGAATCGGGGCACGGAGGTAGCGAGCGGGGAGAGGGATAAGAATGGGGCAGGAGGGAGTTGAGCGGGAGGGATAAGAATGGGGGCAGGGAGGGAGCGAGCGGGGAGAGGGATAAGGTCAGGGTTCCCAAACTATCGCCCGTTTTCTGACTCACAAATATCGTAAACAAACACCAGTAAGTAACGCTTTTAATGATAACTTTAACTGGAATCTCGTTATCTGTGTGGGTACGAGAGTTTGGGGCACTGGAATGATAAATGCAATGTTTTGTGCACGATAATCTGGTAACGCTGGATAAGGGAAGGAGGGGAGAGTGAGGGAGGGATGGAGGGAGTGAAGCTGGGGGGGAGAGGCGAGGAGTGAGGGAGGGAGGGAGAGAGAGGGAGCAGCGGGGAGAGGAGGCGAGGGGAGGGAGTTTATCACGGGAAGGTCAAATCACTCCTACATAAAGGATGAGATAGTCAGCGGTCATCCATTAAGCGACCCACGACCCCGCCTGACCCCGCCCCGACCCGCCCCACCCCGCCCCGACCCAGCTCACGGCACGATAATAGCATATACACACACACACACACACACACACACACACACACACACAAAGGTGGCAATCAGACCACCTGCCGCAACGGGCGTGAGCCATCACTCCACACGTAATGGCTATATCTAAGTGGCCTTCACCAAGCACTAAAAAACAAAAACAAAAACTTCACCTTCATATATTTCAGTAATAAATATGGAATAAAATTATGAATATTCGGAATAAAAATGTGAAGCTCAGCACTCTTTAGAGCTCTGTAAACTCCAGCTTAACGTTCTTTCCTATTCGACCTTTGTAATTCTGCAGCTTAACTTCAGCATTCCGAGCCAAAGAAACACTATGATAGGGGCCGCTTTCATAGTCACTTTGTTCGTTTTGATCGTTACCAATGGCGGCGATCGACGCTATAGTTTTCCACGTGGAACTGGCCGATGGGGAAGTGGCGGCTGCAGAGGAAGCGAGAGGTGCTGAGAGTGTGTGGCAAGGTGCGGGGCTAGGCTAACCCCGCAGCCGCCACTCCCCCATCGGCCAGTTTTACGTGAAAATACTATAGCGGTAATAACAGCCATAGGTAACGATCAAAACAAACAAAATGACTGTGAAAGCGGCCCTAGGAGTAACAGGTTCGTCCCCCGGCATGAAAAAGGAGCCTCCGGTAACTCGTCCCTTTAACACAGGCGCCGTGAAAGCCTAATTATCCCTGATGACACCAATTACAGCTTACGACGAGATAGAGTGAACGGACTTAACTCGGCGGCGGATAATGGGGTTGTTTCGGCGCCAATATCCCTTCAATGCCTCCTCCCTCCCCCCATCACCCTACCACCCTCACCGTCCAGGCAGATAGCACTAGGGTTAGAATACTTGGCTTCTCACATCAGCTATATCTAAAGGTCAAAGAGGGGGGTCAGTCGGGTTCTAATGCGTGTTTCTTTAGGTTCACGGCACAGAGGAAGGGTCAAATTACCATCAGGGTCATAAAACTACTTCTGGAAATGCCTACAACTCCTATGAAAGCCTTGTCAAATATGTGTTCTTGGGCTGCGATTTGTCTTGTAATATGACCCCAGAAGACCATCCCTGACACCATGCTTCCCTCCTTACAGTACTGCTTGACGCGACTCGACTAATGAGACAGAGAAAAGTTACAAAAATCTTCCCAGCTCGCTTTTCTTCAGGCAGGGAAGGGAACTTGGAGTCGTGCGAGGAGTCAGCGGCAAGTTAGCAATTCAACCTTTAAAATTTATTGAGAGACTGAAAACTTGTCTGATTTGAGAGAGAGAGAGAGAGAGAGAGAGAGAGAGAGAGAGAGAGAGAGAGAGAGAGAGATGTGGAAAATAGTAAAGAGAAGGGAGAAAGGAAAAGTAGAAAGGAAAAAATAAAAAGAGAAAGAAAGGGAATGAAAAATAACAATAAAGAAAGAAGAGGAAACGAGAGAGAGAGAGAGAGAGAGAGAGAGAGAGAGAGAGAGAGAGAGAGAGAGAGAGAGAGAGAGAGAGAGAGAGAGAGAGAGAGAGAGAGAGAGAGAGAGAGAGAGAGAGAGACAGAGAGAGAGAGAGAGAGAGAGAGAGAGAGAGAGAGAGAGAGAGAGAGAGAGAGAGAAAAAAACATTAATATTCTGAGGTTATATTACATTTTCTCCATTTTTCATCCTTGTGTAAGTATGCATGTGTGTGTGTGTGTGTGTGTGTGTGTGTGTGTGTGTGTGTGTGTGTGTGTTGAATGCATGCATGACTTACTGTAATTATGAATGATTCCCTGGATGAGTGTGTGTGTGTGTGTGTGTGTGTGTGTGTGTGTGTGTGTGTGTGTGTGTGTGTGTGTGTGTGTGTGTGTGTGTGTGTGTGTGTGTGTGTGTGTGTGTGTGTGTGTGTGTGTGTGTGTGTGTGTGTGTGTGTGTTTCATATATTAAAGTGCTCAACATAGAAAATAAATGGAGAATAAATATAACTACATTGTTTTAACGAGTCTCTCTCTCTCTCTCTCTCTCTCTCTCTCTCAATCACTTTACCTGTATGAGAGAGAGAGAGAGACAGCCTAAACAATCATCAGTTATTCTTAAAAAAGGGAAAGCCTCTGTATAATCTATATTGGAAAGACCTGCATATATAACCACGAATTGAGGAGAAAATCTTAAGTATAATTATAAGATGGTAATATTGACTTAAGGTGCTTATCGAGTGTGTGATGTTTTCCCTCATATAAGGTAAGAAATACAACAGATTACGCATTTTTGTAGCATATCCACGAAAGGAAGCATTGCGTCATATTGATCAACTAACGCCCTCAATACCATTTAGTCGACGCTTAACTAAGAAATTGGACAGATTACGCATTTTTGTAGCATATCCACGAAAGGAAGTATTGCGTCATATTGATCAACTAACGCCCTCAATACCGTTTAGTCGACGCTTAACTAAGAAATTGGACAGATTACGCATTTTTGTAGCATATCCACGAAAGGAAGTATTGCGTCATATTGATCAACTAACGCCCTCAATACCATTTAGTCGACGCTTAACTAAGAAATTGGACAGATTACGCATTTTTGTAGCATATCCACGAAAGGAAGCATTGCGTCATATTGATCAACTAACGCCCTCAATACCATTTAGTCGACGCTTAACTAAGAAATTGGACAGATTACGCATTTTTGTAGCATATCCACGAAAGGAAGTATTGCGTCATATTGATCAACTAACGCCCTCAATACCATTTAGTCGACGCTTAACTAAGAAATTGGACAGATTACGCATTTTTGTAGCATATCCACGAGAGGTATTGCGCCATATTATCTATTAAAAGGAAGTATTGCGTCATACTGATCAACTAACGCCCGCAATACCATTTAGTCGACGCAGATTACGCATTTTTGTTGCATATCCACGAGAGGTACTGCGTCACATTATCCACGAAAGGAAGCATTGCGTCATATTGATCAACTAACGCCCTCAATACCATTTAGTCGACGCTTAACCCGGTAGCAGCGACGGGCCAAATTTGTGCCATGATATAAACCCCAAAAATAGATGATACATAAACTGATCACAAATGCGTTGATATATATTATGAAATGGTTTGTGTGAGGGGTGATTTTTTCTCATTTTTCTCGCTTAGAGGGACCATTAAGAAACATGATCCCCGCAGCTACCGGGTTAACGTTCTCCCCATCACCAATCGGCGTCGTA
>NC_066528.1:3471413-3476413 GCF_024679095.1 Eriocheir sinensis | reverse complement strand
GAGGAGGAGGAGGAGGAGGAGGAAGAGGAGGAGGAGGAGGAGAAGGAGAAAAAGGGGTAGAGAAAGAGCAGAGGGAGGAGGAAGAAGGGGAAGAGAATAAGGAGGAGGGTTAGCAGAAGGAAGAAGAGGAGGAGGAGGAGGAGGAGAAGGAGAAAAGGGGTAGAGAAAGAGCAGAGGGAGGAGGAAGAAGGGGAAGGAGAATAAGGAGGAGGAGGGTTAGCAGAGGGAAGAAGAGGAGGAGGAGGAGGAGGAGGAGGAAGGAGGAGGAGGAAGCGCAAATTAGCAGAGGAGCAGCGGCCGCCAGCACAGAGTTCCTTAATAGCGGAGGATACGTGAATATATATATCTCTCTTCTTCCTCCGGCATCACCATTAATTCAAAGTCTCAAACTTGTCGCGATTCCCACGTTAAAATTCTTGATCCCTCTCACGGCCACATCACATACCTTGCAACGCGCCGCCAGCATCGCCACCTACACAAACCACACACGCCTTTAACCCGTCACCTTTGCGATTGGCACGGATTTACCTTCGTCCTTAAGAACACATATTATACCAGGTCTTTCTGCCTGTGGTGGATAGTGGAGTGTTTCCCTCGTGGTATTGGTGCTGATATCCCTTCTACTGGTAGCCTGGCAACATTATACCCCAGGTCTTTCTTCTCTGCCTCCGTGGTGGATAGTGGAGTGTTTCCCTTATGGTATTGGTGTGCTGGATATCCCTTCACTGGTAGCCTGGTTAAATTATACTCCCAGGTCTTTCTCTGCCTCTGTGGTGGATAGTGAGTGTTTTATATGGTATGTGTTGATACCTTCACTGGTAGCCTGGCAACATTATACTCCCAGGTCTTTCTCTGCCCTGTGGTGGATAGAGGTTTCTATGGTATTGGTGACAGCTGGATATCCCTCCCCATGGTGCAGGACTTACATTTTTCTTCATTGTATTGTAACAGCCACTTTTGCTCCATTCAGAAGCTTGTTGAGGTCAACAACCAGAAATCAGCATCCAAGGGGTCCATCGCTCAGACCCAGACGCCTCCCTGCTGGCGAGAACACTATGACATGAACGAGCGCATTCCCATTAAGTCACCGGACGCGGATATTACAAATGATGAAAGAAACCATTCCAGCGTGATAAATAATATAATGCGAGGCTATGAAGCATTAAACCAACAGCATGGACTGTTCACGCACTCCCAGCATCCCTAGCGAGTGTGTGTGTGTGACCAGGAACCCGGAGGCGACGGTCCAACACTCCGCGTCACTGCTTCAGTATTACAAACCCTTTACCATTAGCGATTAGCGGCGGGCATTGAAAACACTGCCCGCCGCTGATGCCGACAGACCAAAGAATGCAGAAAGGAAAGAAGAAATGAGGAACGTGAAGAAAATGAATGTGACAATAAATGCTCCGCCGCTGAGTTTACAGACCAAAGAATGCAGAATGAATGACACGCTGCCGCTGATGCCGATGACCCAGCAATGAAAAGGAAAGTGAAAGCGCAGGAAGAATATGTAATTGGAACCCACTGCGAATACTTAACTCTTTCCTGATCATCTTTATCACGAGTCGGTGTGCTTCAAAAGGCCAGAATTGTGTTCCTGCATGTGGTTATAGATGTTGATACACTGACTGGAATGGCGAGGAATAGCAAATGCTGGTTTTTTGTGTATGTGTGTGTGTTTGTCTGTGCGTCTCTCTCTCTCTCTCTCTCTTCTCTCTCTCTCTCTCTCTCTTCAAATCAAACTATACAATCCTAAATAATCATACAATGGCCAGGTTGTCTACTCAGCAATGATACTTTGAGCTTTTCTGCAAAGAGTTCTTCAAATGTGTTCCTTCGATATGAATACCAAAACAACTATAACAAGATATGCAGTATTTAGTATAGTCTTCAGTTTAGTCTTTAATATTTGGTCTTGAAGCTGACAAAACCCGTAACATCGAATTGTCAAACTGCATTAGAAGAAAATCACCTCGACAGCAGCAGTATGGTCGAGGGTGACGAAACCTAGCGGTGGCGGCGCGTCCCCGAGAGAGGGGCGGAGGGAGGGAGGAAGGAAGGAGTCCTCAGCGCTATATTTACTGAGGGCAGGCTGGTGAAAAGTGTGATGGGAGGGGAAGTCTGCTGCAGGAGAAGGCGATGGTGGCAGGTAATCGTTAAAAGATATGAAGGACAGCTCGCTCTCCTCCCTTGGGCCTTTGGTAGTCACCAGGCAGAGGAGTTGCGCTAACGGCCGACCTCCGATGAACCAGTAGCCCAGACGGTCTTAATCCTATTGCTGCCTTGAGTGAGTGCTTTGTTGGCGCTAAGATTAATGCAACCTCTAATGAGAACCAGTAGCTCAGACGGTCTTAATCCTATTGCTGGCTTGAGGGGGTGCTTTGTTGGCGCTAAAGACATGTACTACCAACTCTAATAAGACCAGTAACTAGACAGTCTTAATCATGGGCCAAGCCCTTAATACTTATGAGGTCTTAATCCTATTGCTGCCTTGAATGGTGCTGGCAGAATTGCTTAAGATTAATGCTACCAACTCCTAATGAACCAGTAGCCTAGATTTGTCATGAAATCCTATTGCCTTTAGAAGAGCATTTTGGTGGCGGTAAGATTTATCCCAGCCTCCTGAGGAACTAAACTGGTCTACTCCAACATATCAGCAGCTCAGTTCCCCTGATTGAAAAGCCTCCCGTAGAAGTTGGTGCAGGATTTTCATGGACTGTTTGTGATGCTGGTGGATAGCTTTACACGGCTTCAGGTTCTTGAACGGAAAAAACACCCATGACACTTTGGACAATTCCGGTTAATCTTCTCCTGTGGCCTTAGGAAATAGTCTAATAAGATTGCCAAAACGTTTCCCAGAATATGGACGATAATCCTACTACATTAAGTGAGTGCTTTGTCGGCCACATAAATTTACACACAACCTCTCCAATGATGAAGAAGCGGCCATCGTAGAATTCTGAACGTGCCCTAATCTTTCCTATCGTGTCGGCTGGAAGATTAAAAAATGATATAACTTTGTCCTGTTCCGGGTACTATGCCAAGCAAGCCATCCTAGTCGCCAAAACATGTTCTAATCTTCCTATCGCATTGGCAAAGAAGATTAAGCAATGTAATAACTGTTCTGAATTCTGAACGTTTTAGAATATGGACGATAATCCTGCTACATTAAGTGAGTGCTTTGTCGGCCATAAATTTAACACAACCTCTCAATGATGAAGAAGCCAGCCATCGTAGAAGTCTGAACGTGCCCTAATCTTCCCTGTATTGTCAGCTGGAAGATTAAAGAATGATATAACATCCTATTGGTACAAGCAAGAAGCCATCCTAGTCGCCAAAACGTGTATAATCTTCTATCGCATTGTAATAAGATTAAAACAATAGAAATAACATCCTTTCGCTAATTTTGAGTAAGCTAGCCATTCTAGTACCCTAACAGTGTCTAATCTTCTATCTTTTGAAGATTAAGCAGTGATTGAATTACAAATTTCGAGCTTGATTCTTGTTTCATACCCAACAATTACAGAGTGGTAATCAATACTGCCGCGCGGGGAAGGGAAGCAGGGAGGGAAGCTTGAGGCCGGCGAGGCTCAGGCGAATAAGGGCAACAACAGCAGCAGCCAGGTTGAGACTCGGCGTCTGAAAGTGGTATTAGGGTGAACTAGATCAGTGTGCAGTTAGTACTTTAATACACTATCAATGAAAAAGTACATTGCAAAGTTGAGTCCAAGTTTACAGACTGAAATAATGGAAAATAAACATAATAACGAAATATATTTGCAGAAATTTCCAACTTTTCAGTGTTGTTGTTGTTATTGTTGTTGTTTTTCCTTACGAGTACAAACATGTGTTGTTGTTGTTGTTGTTGTTTTACAGTATAAATGGAGAAGTTTGTTTTCGACACTTACAAATATACGGCTTGGTGGTGATGTTTTTACGTACGAATATAAATTGTGAATTGCTGCTATTGTTTTTCTTTACAGGAACAGACTGTGGTATTACTTTCCTTACGAGTACAAACTGAGAAGGGATCAAATATTGGCGGACAAATAAAACAACTTTATGCTCCGGGAATCGAAAGAGAGATGAGAGTCAGACCCTAGATCTCAAATATATAACAAAAAACAGAAACAAAAGACACAGCTATACAAGCGCATACCTATTCTAACAAGCATACGCTTAGCTATTCTAACAAATACACACAAAAAACAACACTTCCTCCTCTTCTTACTTCCTCTCCTCCTCTCCTTTCCCCATCTTATCCCATCTCTCTTCACTGTCCTTTTCCTCTTTCCCTTCCACCATCTTTCCCTCTTTAAGCATATGGCCTTGTCATTGAGTATGAGACGAGCATAAGCTTCCCTCTGCTTCTATTCCTTCCTTTCTACTTCTTCCTTCTCTTCTCAGTGTTCTTTTCCTTACACCTCTTCCTTGTCTCCTTCCTTTTCTCTTTCTACTCTTACTTCCAGTCTATATATACACTGGAATATTCACTAACAGACGAAGAACACTTAGCTTTCCTCTCATATCATGCCAGCACTGCTCCATCATCCTGTGTTGCATCCATTGGCAGTGAATCTCCCCTTCACTCAGGATTAGGAACACACACTCCTCGATCCTCCTTTGCGTCCTTCGCAGCCATGACAGAGTCTTTGAAATGTTAGGGTGAGGTGGGAGGGAAGGAAGAAAAGGGAGAGATTAGAGGTGGAGAGAGAGAGAGGAAACTGATGTAGATACGTAGACACAGGATGAGACAGACAAATAAGCACACACATTCACACACACACACACACACACACACACACACACACACACACACACACACCACACACACACTCTAACACAGAGATCTGGGCCCTCCACCAACCCCCTTACATAAACTCATACGATATATATTACACCATTTCTGTCACGTGCACTTTTCCCGAATACCATATGAAGGCCAAGAGGAAGTCGATCAAAATTGCATGAAAGCGTAAAGGAGGATGAGGATGTAG
>NC_066528.1:3416413-3466413 GCF_024679095.1 Eriocheir sinensis | reverse complement strand
AGAGAGAGAGAGAGAGAGAGAGAGAGAGAAATGAAAGAGCGGAGGAAGAAAGAGGAAGAGAGGAAGGAGGAGGAGGGGAAGGTGATTCTCTCCTCTCATTATCTCTCTCCCTTGCTCTTTTTCTTTTCTCGCTCTCCTCCTCCTTCTCCTCCTCCTCCTCTCGTTGCCTCACTGGACTGGTTTTAAAGTTTCCTCACCGCCTCGCTACGGTCAAAAGTTGCTCTCTTATACGGGACCCAACGGAGGGGACACTAAATGGACTTACCAGGAGAGAGAGAGAGAGAGAGAGAGAGAGAGAGAGAGAGAGAGACACACACACACACACACACACACACAACCACCATCACTTGAGTCAAACAAAGCGTGGAATGGACACAGGAAATAATGCAGACCTAAGCGCCTCAAACCACGACTCAAACAGCTAAAAATACACACTGAATTAAACAAAAGAAACAGGACGCAACGAATTTTTACTCTTAGGTAAGTCAGATAAAGCTTAGAATGGAGACCGACCTATAGACAGACAGACACGCAGACGGAAGGTGACCAGCCCAGAAGTGTTGTAACGAAGGGAACATAAAGAGGAGGAAGAACTCAGGGTGCATAAAGAAGGCCTCGGAAGGGTGACCGCAGAGGAGGGTTGTGGGATGAATGGCTTGCGTACTGGTGTAAAAGGAAGACGTTGTGGAGGCTGTGAATTATAAGGAGTAGAAGTAGTAGATTTAGTAGTAGTAGTAGTAGTAGTAGTAGTAGTAGTAGTAGTAGTAGTAGTAGTAGTAGTAGTAGTAGTAGTAGCAGCAGCAGGAGCAGCAGCAGCAGTAGTAGTAGTAGTAGTAGTAGTAGTAGTAGTAGTAGTAGTAGTAGTAGTAGTAGTAGTAGTAGTAGTAGTAGTAGTAGTAGTAGTAGTAGTAGTAGTAGTAGTAGTAGGTTGAAGCTATGTTGTAAAGGAAAGGTTGGCGGGAAGGCTAAATGCATAATAAAGAGTATATATATTGTTAAAGTGTACAAGAGAGAATATAATATATAATACATAATTAATAAATATTATAATGAAGAGTTTAGTAAAAAGAAAAGGTTATGAACATAAGAACGCAGGAGTCTGCAAGAGGCCTGTAGGCCCGTGAGAGGCAGATCCTTTGACCCTAAGCTCCCGTGTATCTAACCCCACCTAATATCGCTGTCCATGAATTTATCTAGTCTATTTTTGAATGTGACAATTGTATTGGCACTCACCACATGACTGCTAAGCCTATTCCACTCATCCACCACCCTGTTAGTAAACCAATTTTTGCCTATGTCCCTGTTGAATCTGAATTTATCCAGTTTAAACCCGTTACTTCGTGTCCTACCCGGTTCTCTTACCAACAAAACCTTATGAATGTCTCCCTTATTAAAGCCCTTCATCCATTTATAAACCTCGATCATGTCTCCACGCACCCTTCGCCTTTCTAGAGAATGCAAGTTTAACTGTTTGAGTCTTTCCTCGTATGGCAAGTTTCTCAACCCCTGAATCATCTTAGTCATCCTCCTCTGCACCGATTCTAACATTTTGATATCCATTCTATAGTAGGGTGACCAGAACTGAACCGCATAGTCAAGATGAGGTCTAACTAATGCTAAATATAGTTTGAGGAAGACTTCAGGGCTTCTGTTGCTTACGCTCCTTGAAATAAATCCCAGTACCCTATTAGCTCGATTTCTAGCTTGAATGCATTGTTCCCTTGGACGGAGATCAGAGCTCACTAATACCCTAAATCCCTCTCGCACCCAGACCTACTTATGAGAGTGTCATTTAAGCAATAGTTATGTGAGGGTTGTTCCTACCTACACTCAGAATACTGCACTTCCCTACATTGAACTCCATCTGCCATTTATCCATGATCATATAATCTGTTGAGTTCACCTTGGAGAATACTAGCGTCCTGATCCGACTCAATTACTCTACCGATCTTGGTATCAGCTGCAAACTTACTGACATCACTACTAATTCCCGTATCTAAGTCATTAATATAAATAATAAAGAAAAGTGGACCTAATACCGAACCTTGTGGGACCCACTCGTAACACCCCCATTCAGATCTTTTACCATTGATTTGCACTCTTTGCTTCCTATTGCAAAGCCACGCCTTGACCCAGTTCAAAACTTTACCCTCTACTCCGCGAGCCTGTAACTTAAGCAACAGTCGTTGGTGATGAACTTTGTCAAACGCTTTACTAAAATCAAGATAGATTACATCATAATTTTCATCCCTGTCTACCGCCTCAAATACTTTATTGTAGAAGGACAAGAGATTGGTGAGGCATGACCTACCTTTCGTGAACCCATGCTGCGAGTCGTGAATTAAGCTGTGTTTCTCTAGATGCTCCCCAATGTTCCAAGCCATTATGGACTCCAGCATCTTGCCTATAACCGATGTTAAGCTAATTGGGCGATAGTTTGAAGCAGCTGACCTTATGCAATGTGAGTTATTAATCATATGAGAGATTCAGAAAATCTCTCTCTCTCTCTCTCTCTCTCTCTCTCTCTCTCTCTCTCTCTCTCTCTCTCTCTCTCTCTCTCTCTTTCTTTCTTTCTTTCATTCATTCATTCATTCATTCATTCATTCATTCATTCATTCACTCACTCACTCACTCACTCACTCACTCACTCACTCACTCACTCACTCACTCACTCACTCACTCACTCATTCATTCATTCATTCATTCATTCATTCATTCATTCCTCTCTCTCTCTCTCTCTCTCTCTCTCTCTCTCTCTCTCTCTCTCTCTCTCTCTCTCTCTCTCTCTCTCTCTCTGCTCCCACAACCGCACATACCATCACATATATTAGCAAACATTATCTCATTTCCATCCTCCTGGCATAGCATTTTCACACACACACACACACACACACACACACACACACACACACACACACACACACACACACACACACGAGAGAGTCTCACAGAGAGAGAGAGAGGAGGAGAGAGAGAGAAGATAACAGAAGATAACAGAAAAGAACAGAGAAGAAAAGGACAGAAAATGTAAAGACAGGTAAATAAAATAAAGGAAATGAAAAAAGGGAAAGAAAAGACTCGCATATAGAACGAAACACAAAGACGAAAGAGAATGGAAGAAAAAGAAGAAACACAAGAGGCCAGAACAGAACAGGAGAGGAAACAAGAAGAAAGAAGGAAGACGAAATAGGCCAACAAAAAAGGGAAGTGGGGCAAAGACACAGAGACGAGACAGGAAGTAGGGAAAGAAAAAAAGACCAAAAAACCATTAGGTAATCCGACTTACATTAAACAAAAGAGAAAAAGGAAGTAAGGGACGAAGGGATTGAGCATTGAAGGATGTAAAAGTATAATTAAACAAAGGGGACTATAGCGAAGAGGGTAAAAAACGGCGGAAAGCCGGAGGAGGGAGATAATTCAGCGTGAGTCACGTAACGCGCCGCGGGAGGAAGAAATGAGAGACCGGGGAGGATGGGGAAGAGGAACGGTGATGAAGGAAGAGAGGAGGAGAAGAGGCGAAGAGGGAGGCGAAGAGGAGCCGAACAGGTGATGAAAGCATGAAGAGGAGGAAGAGGGAGAGAAGATGGGAGAGAGGAAGAGGGAGAAGAGAAGAAGCATGGAAGAGAACGCGAGTAAGGGAAGAGGAGGAGGAGAGAAATACATTATGTCACAAATGAAGAAGAGAAAAAGTTGACGTAGAGAAGATTGAAAGAAAGAAGAGTAATAGGACAAACTACGAGATGGAGAGGATAACAGAAGGAAGGAGAGAAGAAAGACAGACACAAAGAGTAAAACAAAAGGAGACTAAACAGCGAGCGGACAAAGAGTTAGCGTAGAGAAGACTGAAAAAAGAAGAGTAATAGGATAAAGAACGTAATAAAGAGAGGAAGAAAGGAAAGGGAGAGAAAGATAACATAGAAAAGAAAAGAAGTCTCATGAAGAAGAAAACTGGCGCAGAGAAGATTGAAGAAAGTAATGAGACGACGAACAAAAACGAAGGAAGAAGAAACAAAAGGAAGAAAATAAGAAACTAACAACGAGGAGGACAAAAATGACTTAGATGATTGAAAGAAAGGAAGAACAGGGACAGTACAAATAGAAAGGAGAGGAAAGAAGAAACAAAAGGAAGAAAATAAGAATACTAAATAACGAGGAGGACAAAAAATGACTGAGATGATTGAAATGAGAAGAATAGAAAAACAAAAGAAAGGAGAGAAGGAGGAAGGAGGGAAGATTGATAGATAGACAAAGGAGAAAGAGGGAAATAAATGAAAAAAAAAACTCACTGAAGAAGGAAACGAAATAGGCGCAGAGAAGATTAAAAAAAAAAAAGAAGATTGTAAAAAAACAATACAGAAAAGGAGAAGAAAGAAAATCAACGAAAAGTACAAAAAAATGGCTTGGAGATGATTAAAAAGAGAAATAAGTACAAATTAAAGAAAGAATAGAAGGAAGGAAGGAAGAAGCAAAGGGGAAGGAAGGAAGTGATGGATGAAAGAAGAAGAAGGAAGGAAGGAATGAAGGAAGGAGGAAGGAAAGAAGGAAGGAAGGAAGGAAGGAAGGAAGGAAGGAAGGAAAGGTAGATAACAGACTTCAAAAATAAAATGAAAAAGAGGAAAGAGAGAGAGGTGTTGGTGAAACTATGACGAAAAGCAGACTAATAGGACAGTACACAATGAAGGTTTGATGATATAATAAAGAAGACATCTGAGGCTGGCGTCCCTAATCCTACTGCAAGGGGACGGGATTCCACCTTATAAGTCACACGGCCACAGAGGAAACATTTGAAACATTTGAAACATTTGAAACATTTTATTATCCCTTTAAGGCAATTACAATACTTACTAGTAGAGCCCATTTAAAGCTGTACTTTGGGTACTGAAACTTAAAAATGGATTAATCAATAGTGAAAAGAAAAAAAAAATATATATATATATATATATATATATATATATATATATATATATATATATATATATATATATATATACACACACATATATATATACACATACACATATATATATATATATATATATATATATATATATATATATATATATATATATATATATATATATATATATATATATATATATACACATATACGTATACACACATATATATATATATATATATATCTATATATATATATATATATATATATATATATATATATATATATGTATATATATATATATATATATATATATATATATATATATATATATATATATATATATATATATATATATATATGTATATATATATATATATATATATATATATATATATATATATATATATATATATATATATATATATATATATACATATATATATATATATATATATATATATATATATATATATATATATATATATATATATATATATATATATATATATATATATATATATATATGAGTCATAGCTGAAGGGGACAGAGTAGGCCATCCATCCATCCCACGCCGACCTCCCTCTCCCTCTCTGCCTGCACCTCCTATGACACTGCTGCTCTACCTCTCTCGGCTCACTCTAGTGTTTTGGAATTTTCCTTACCATTGTAGCTCGTCAATTGCTCCTTTTCTCATCTACTTTTCATCCTTTCTTCTCTTCCTGCACTCTCCTATAACACTGCTGCCTCCTACTCTGCCCCCTACCAAGCACTGCCTTTCCTTTGATTCTGTCTGTAAATTGCTTTTCTTTTCTCTGATTCATCCATCACTTGTATCTCAAGGGTTCGGTCTCCCAATACAGAAAGGACATTACTGCATTTAGAAAGGATCTAACGACGCGCCACAAAGATGATTCTAACCTTAAGGTACCAACCGTACGAGGAACGACTCAAGTGATTCAATATCTTTACATTGGAGAAAAAGATCAATGAGGGGATATGATTCAGTTCCTAAGTATCTAAAAGTTAAATAACGTCGATTACCCAAATTCTTTGAACTGTAAAACCAACTTAAGAACTAAAATAACGGTTTACCCATTCAATGAGTCGATGTAACATAGACATTGGAAGGAGCTCTTCAAACCGAGTCATCCGCCACTGGAACAATCTTCCCTTAGAAGTAGTGTAAATGCGAATACCATCAACTCCCTTCAAACATAGAATCGACCATTTCGCTGCGTCGGGAGTAAACTGGTCAACGAGGTGCCTCATCCGCTCCTCATCGAGGTGCTTTCATCTGCCCAATGTCCCGCGGCGTCCAGCAGATTAAAATTCACCCAAGTTAAGCACCGTAATGGTTTTCAGTTTTCGTTGCCTACTCCATGTCGCCTCCATGTTTCTGCCTCACCCCAGCCTTGCATTTTTGAATACGTACGCTTTTCTCGCGTTGGCTTCTCACTCTTCTCACCAAACCCAAACCTCGTCCTTTTCCCATTTTACAACTCATCTCTTCCCCTTCTACTACTTCTCTTCGTCTCTTTTCCCACCAACTTCACGACCTCGATCTCTCCTGTTACTGTTTCTCCACAACTCTACCCTGTCGCCCTTCCCCGTCTCTCCCTCGCATTCTTTCCGTCATGCATAAATTGGAATTCGTTGACGAACAATGTTATTCAGCACCGGCAAGGTTCCCTCCCGACACACAGTAATGATTAAGCCACGCCAACGCCGTGAAAAACAAACGCCATTGAGGAAGGATACAAGGATCGCGTCTGTCACTTGGTAAGAACCCTTTGACGTGAACTGATGTTAGACGTTTTTTTTACGCAGAGCCAGGCAAGGATGCAAAAGGAGAGAATCACGTAAATATGCGCTCTGGGCGTGATAAAAGTAGATAGAGGAGAAAGCGTTAAATTTAATGTATTACTTTCTTTATATATATATATATATATATATATATATATATATATATATATATATATATATATATATATATATATATATATATATATATCCTAAAATTTATTAAAGTCCTAGGTTCTATCCATCACCTTTTCTGTTTGTCTGGCTGATGATCTCTTCCAAAACGAACTGTCCTATCCATTCCTGCTGATGACCCTCACCTGTACCATTCAACTTCTTTTAATAGCACCACCTCAGAATTTATCGACTAAGGCTGAGGCCAGAACGCTTATTCTTGGCCCTTACTATTATTTCCGATTGGGCAATAAGAACTCTGGGTGTCCTTCAACGCCCTCAAAACACAGTTTCTCCAATCTATCCACTGACACACCCTCTCCAACAACTATCCCCTATTCTTGACACCTAGCCAATACCCTCTCTCAACACTCAAACATTCTCGGTCTATCCTTAACTCAAAATCAACTGGAAACTCTACATCTCATCTTCAAACTTAGCCTCTGGAGGCTGGGCGGTTTTGCACCAGCCCTGGCTAGTCTCTTCCCTGCACAGTTGCTGTCCACAGGGCCCTGTCCGCCCCTCGTATGGAGTATGTGACCATGTGTAAAATTTTACCACAATAGCTTCTGGAGAGATGAAAGGGCCTTCGTCCATCAGCTCTCCTCATACTGACAGTCTTCACCCCTTAAAATTTCACGCAATGTTGCCCCTTCTATCTTCATCGACATTTCCACGCTGACCGCTCTCTGAACTCCTCTGCCCTCCTTCCCCCTTCCCTTCCCTTCCCTTCCCTTCCTTCCTCCTTGCCTTCCCTTCCTTCCTTCCTTCTTCCTTCTGCCTTCCCTTCCTTCCTTTCCTTCCTGTCTTCATGCTTCCTTCCCTCTGTGCTCTCTCTCTCCTTCCCTTCCCTTCCCTCTGTATCCTCTGTGCCTCTGCCCTCTTCCCTTCCTTCCTTCCTCCCTTTCCTTCCTGTCTGGGTCATGCTTCCTTCCCTCTCTCTCCTCCCTTCCCTTCCCTTCCCTTCTTCCTTCCCTTCCTTCCTTTTTTGTCTGGGTCATGCTTCCTTCCTCTGCTCTCTCTTTCCCTTCCCTTCCCTTCCCTTGTCTGGGTCATGCTTCCTTTCTCTCTGCTCTCTGCTCTCTGTTCTGTCTGGGTCATGCTCTTGTGCTGTTTTGTCTGGGTCCTTCTCTGCTCTCTGTGTCTGACATAATGCTTCCCTTCATGTTCAAATATAGAATCGCAATATAAAACAGAAATGAGGACGCCGAGAAAATAAAGAGTTAATTTAGTTTCAGAGACCGCCTCGACACCTACAAATTACAATGCAGTACATTCAGTCCATCACTAAGGGCATACGCCGGGGAGCGTCTGGCACCCCTACGACGCCACGCAGAGGTTCATTCGCACCAGCAGCAGCCTGAAACAAGTGACCTGGAGCAACAGTCTTCAGTGTACCTCACCGCACATCGACCTCACTACTCTTCTCTTCCCTTCCCTTCCCTTCCCTTGCCTTCCCTTCCCTTGCCTTCCCTTGCCTTCCTGTCTGGTTCATGCTTCCTTCCCTCTCTGCTCTCTGCCTTCCCTTCCCTCTCTGCTCTCCCTTCCCTTTCCTTCCTTTCCCTTGCTGTCTGAGTCATGTTTCCTTCCATCTCCCTCCCTCTCCCTCTCTCTCTACTCTCCCTTCCCTTCCCTTCTTGTCTGAGTCGTGGCTCCTTCCCTCTCTCTCCCTTCCCTTCCCTTCTATTCCTATCTGAGTCATGCTTCCTTCCCTCTCTGGTCTTCATTTCCTTTCCTCTGTACTCTCCCATTCCTTTTCTCTTTCCTCCCTCTCCACTCTCCATTCCCTTCCTGTCTACTTCATGCTTCCTTCTCTCTCTCTCCCTCTGTGCTCTCCCACCCTCCCCTTCCCTCCTCGCCCCACACCGCCTCCTCCACTCGTGCTCTCATCACAGCCCCCGGAACACTTAGCGTAATTTGCATCTCCCCGGCGTAAGATTAGAGCCGGCCGTCCCTTCTTGAGTCTCGGGACGTTACAGCTCAAACAATTACACGCTCAGGTAATACAGGCAGCAGCAGGCGGAGGGCAGACACAAGAATGCTGAGATGGGCGACCGGACGTGTGGTGTTAGCTTCTAATGGACTTAAGTTGGTAAGTGTTATATAGTTTCAACGCCCTCGTCTCTTATGTCTCATCTCACTCTCACTCTTTCTCCCTCTCCCTCTCTCTCCCTTTGTTTCATTTACTTTAGCTTTGTTTCCTATCCTATTCTATCCTTTTCCCTTTTCCTTACTCCTTTCCTTTCCTCTCCTCTCCTCTCCTTCTTCCCCCCTCCCACTCTCTGTAAATAATTATGGCAGCGTTGGGGACAAGCTGAAGCAAACTACCAGTCAATGACGCGCCAGACCAATCAGATTACGACGCGTATGATCACTCCAATGCATCGTCAGCAGGACTCCAACGCTTGGCGCGGCAGAATTTCGCTGGCCAACTCACTGACTCACCACCTCCGCCTGTCCTGAGTCCCGGCTGCATGTTATCTATCTCTCTATGGGTATGTGATCCCCAGTGGGCTGTAGCTTAGAAACTAACCACGAGGTGTTCTGGAAAATGCTTTCCTTGTAAATCCCCCAGTCAAAGTATATACCATGAATAACTCTTTTTCTAACCTTACCTTACCTAATATAACATAACGTAACATAACCAAATCTAGCCACCAATCTCCTATCCTTACCTAACCTAACCTTATTTATCCTTACCAAACCAATCCTTACATAACCTAACCTATCATATCTAACCTTACCTCACCTAACTTTACCTAACAACCTAACCTTACCTAGGCAAATCTAACACACTTTACCTAACCTTGCCTAACATTTTCTAACAGCCGTATCTTTGTTCAGCGTCAGCGCCACATGCCAGTAGAGATAAGGAATACGCATCCCCTCCTTCCCCCCTCGCCTTCATCAGCACGCTATTGAAGAATGCGTCGGGGCGAGACATGTCCCCGTCAACACCGCTGTATCAAGGCGGGTTCTTTGTGCGTGCTAATCCTGGTAATCGCCGCGTTACATGATGATGAAGCGATATGCGTGAAGGGCGCGCCAAGAGCCGGTTATGTTAATAGTGGCGCTGAATATGGAGCCACTTAGCAGTGACTGAAACGCTCACGAGGGGATAACGGCCGCGTCCGCAGTACTGGCTTCCCTGCTAAGCACCTCCTTCACTGCTCGTTAGCGTCCCGCCGAGCCACGGAGCGGAAAGGCGCTAAAAATGTAAATAAATGGACCCTTGTTGTGTTTATATTCGTGTTCGGTATTGGCGCCGCGCCCCCGCGTAGTGATGATGTGCTCATTTGTATTCATGAGGCCCGGGCGCCTCCGGGACGCCGGAAGACGCCACAACTTGCCTTGTGTCGTGTTGACGAGACAACAGCCGCGCCGCCGCCGCCCTTAGTGGAGGAGTGATGGCACGGTACCTGCAACACACAGAACACAACACCGTTAAGAAGATTAAACAATTAACAAGAAAAATAATAATAACAACGATAATGATTACTTTATCATTAACATATTACTGTTACTATACTTATTATTAGCATCATTATTTTAAACTATTAAGATACTTATTAACAGCCTTATCATAATACTTATTATAGTTATTATTGTCCTCATTACTATCAGCAACAGAAGTCAGGGCAGGAACAATTATGTGTTTGCACTTGTAATCGTACACGCTGGAACACCGTGTGTCTGTGTTACACTGTGTCTGGACGTGAAGGTTGTGTTGTTGCGTTCATTCAGTTTTCGACGGCCGGGTCTGCCTCATATATAGTTCAAACACAATACAGTGTCGCATGAGTTTATCGTCTTACGCCTGGCAATATGTAGCTTAATTAAATTTCACCATAACAATCTGTTTTTGAGGCGGGGAGGAGAATGTCGCTGTGCTGACGGGCGGCCTGGCACCGAGGCTCTGGTAGGTATGGCCGGCACTCTGCTGCTCGCGTGAGGGCCGGTGCTTGGAGGCAGAGGCTGTCCTCCATAGAACAGGAGTGTCTGGCCCCGGGCACGAGGTGTTTCTGGCCCGGGGTTCTGGACTCCTGGCCGTGTGTAAAAATCATTTCTGGCCGTGTGCACAAATGATCTCGCCACAGACAGGCTTGAGATGATCCAAACAGACGCACAGTAACATGTAACATTAGTAGCAATAGAATTGTTGTTGCTGTTGTTGTTGTTGATGTTGTTGTTGATACAAGACGGTTAATTGATACATGATAAGTCTTAGCCACGATAAGCGAGGCCACAAGACAGGCGCCGGCAGGACGAGACGCGGGAACGAACCTCCAAACACACACACACACACACACACACACACCACTGGACAAAAAGGACGGGAGGCTGCAGCTCAGGCCCAACGATCGCTGTTCCTCCCGGCCCGCGACGCCCCAGAGAAATCCCCGCCTAACAAGACCGGGGACTCCGCTCACCTCCCTGCATTAGTAACGACGCCCCGGCAGCACCCGCCCCTCGCCGCCCTCCCCGCCAGCCTCCCAGCCCTAGAGCGTCCATTTCTCCCTTTAACTACCTTTAAATTAATCTCTAATTAACTAACCTTTTAACTAAACCTTTTAACTCATCCCCCTTTTCGCCAACCTACCTCCCAGCCCATAGAATAGTAAGTCTTTCCTCTTCCCGAAGTTCATATACGGAGAGAACTTTACCTAGTCTTGCTATTCCCGCCCTCCCAGCCAGCCCCTTCAAGGACCATCTCCTCCACCTGCCGAAGCTCATATTCAGGGAGAACCTTAGTTAGTCGCATTGCCCGGAGAGACAGAGAGAAGCGGCCCTCACAGCGCTCCTTCAGACACGCGGCGCTGATCACCCTGGTTACCGTGTGTGTGTGTGTGTGTGTGTGTGTGTATGTTCTCAGCATAAACGCACATGTGGACGTCGTTCAGGTTGAGTCTCGTATTAATCAAGTCCAGCGAGGCTATTCAAGTACGTGTTATCTCTCTCTCTCTCTCTCTCTCTCTCTCTCTCACACACACACACACACACACACACACACACACACACTCCACGACCCTCGCGGTTCACACACACACACACACACACACACACTCCAAGACCCTCGCGGTTCACACACACACACACACACACACCACAAAGTCTGGTCGGGTCGCGCCGTAAAACGTTCTCAAGTACATCTTTACGCCGTGTCTTACAGCCGCTCTATTGGCTCCTCAAGAGACTATCGCCTCACACGTTTTCTTCATGGTGAAACTCGACTGTCATTCCCCCTCCCAACCCCGTGATGTCCTGTGCCACCGAGGTCCCAAAAGTCGACTGTCATTCCCCCTCCCAGCCCCCTGATGTCCTGTGCCACCGAGGTCCCAAAACTCGACTGTCATTCCACCGCCCAGCCCCCTGATGTCCTGTCCCACCGAGGTCCCAAAACTCGACTGTCATTCCACCGCCCAGCCCCCTGATGTCCTGTCCCACCGAGGTCCCAAAACTCGACTGTCATTCCACCGCCCAGCCCCCTGATGTCCTGTGCCACCGAGGTCCCAAAACTCGACTGTCATTCCACCGCCCAGCCCCCTGATGTCCTGTCCCACCGAGGTCCCAAAACTCGACTGTCATTCCACCGCCCAGCCCCCTGATGTCCTGTCCCCCCGGGGTCCCAACACTCGACGGTCATTCCCCCGCCCCGCCCCTGATGTCCTGTGCCACCGAGGTCCCAAAACTCGACTGTCATTCCCCCTCCCAGCCCCCTGATGACCGGTCCCACCGAGGTCCCAACACTCGACTGTCATTCCACCGCCCAGCCCCCTGATGTCCTGTGCCACCGAGGTCCCAAAACTCGACTGTCATTCCCCCGCCCAGCCCCCTAATGTCCAGTGCCACCGAGGTCCCAAAACGCGACTGTCATTCCACCTAGCCCTGATGTCCTGTCCCACCGAGGTCCCAAAACTCGACTGTCATTCCACCGCCCAGCCCCCTAATGTCCTGTCCCACCGAGGTCCCAAAACTCGACTGTCATTCCACCGCCCAGCCCCCTAATGTCCTGTCCCACCGAGGTCCCAAAACTCGACTGTCATTCCACCGCCCAGCCCCCTGATGTCCTGTGCCACCGAGGTCCCAAAACTCGACTGTCATTCCCCCTCCCAGCCCCCTGATGTCCTGTGCCACCGAGGTCCCAAAACTCGACTGTCATTCCACCGCCCAGCCCCCTGATGTCCTGTGCCACCGAGGTCCCAAAACTCGACTGTCATTCCCCCTCCCAGCCCCCTGAGGTCCTGCCCCACCGAGGTCGTCTTTCCAGCCCTCCGTTGTCCTGTGCCACCGAGGTCCCAAGACTCGTGAAATTCAATCGATACTCGTGTAAATCATCTGAGACAACCAACACGCATTAGAACCCGACTGATCTCCTATTTGGCCTTTGGAAATAGACGATATAAAAGAAGGAAGCGCCGATGTCTCATTCCTTTCCAAACCAAAACGCTTACAAGGTCAGCCCTTACGCCCTCGCTCGCCCCTCCCCGCCAAGCCTCAGCACACACGCGCCAACACGCCCTGAGAAAGGATTGAAAAAAGTCCTGGGCGGGATAAAAACAAAAGATAATCTTGTTAGAGAGCCGCGAGGTGGACAGGCAGCACGCATGTCGAGGGAGCCGAGCAGAAAAGTAGGGCAGAATGTTTACAAAGTGGCCCCTTTAGGACAATACCCTCCCTCTCCCCTTCCTCCTCTCCCTCTCTCCCTTCCTCGGCCCTCGCCCCTTCCCTGCCTCATTCAGCCTCTCGTTCTGCAGCTTGTCTCTGTTACTCGACTATCAAGAAGAAAAAAAAAGCCAACCTATTCAATTGTATTATTAAAACTGTGTTACTTAGACACCGTAAAATAGATATAGCGAAACGTCTCTTATCGCATATGTATGAGATAAAAGGTGTGAACACAGAGAGAGAGAGAGAGAGAGAGAGAGAGAGAGAGAGAGAGAGAGAGAGAGAGAGAGAGAGAGAGAGAGAGAGAGAGAATCTTTTAATATACCCTTACATTTTAACGTCATCAGTAATTTCCTCCTCGTCTCTTGCCTTCGTTCCTTCATTACTCCAGTTCCTTCCCTCACCATCCCTTCCTCCCTCCCTTCGCTTACACATCTTCCTACCCTCTCAGCAACTCTCCTCCTCCTCCTCCTCCTCCTCCTCCTCGCCGGACTCCTGCTCGGCGGCGTGGAACAGCTCGCCGCTTTAGGGTCGTGCTCGCGTGATTTAATTTCACTGAACAGACGCGGGAGGATAAGTACTACGTGTGTCCAGTGTTAGGCGTCCGCTGGGTTCCCTTGTGTGGCGAGAGATGACAGATTTTCCTCGTTTCCGTATCCTTTATTATCCGGAGAATAAGTACGTGCAGATGTTCGTCTCGGCATCTTTCATTTTAAGGGGAACAAGTACGTCTTTCCGGTGTTATGAGTCTGCTGTGTTCCCTTCCCTTTCTTCTGGTGTTCGTGTGGCGACAGACGACAGAGTGAGAGATGTACTCCGCCTCGGTATCTCTCATTTTACGCTCGTCGACACGCGAGGGCGGCGTGAAAGGGACGTGGACCTGAGGATGGCACGTCAGTGAAGGGGGAGAGATAAGACAAACTCCGACGTGATGGCTAGTGACCTGACGATGATGGCGGGAGGGTGGACGGGGGGCGGAAGGTGTGTCTGTTTGTCTGTCTGTCTGTCTGTTTGTCTGGCTGGCTGGATCACGGGCTGGCAATAGACGAGGGACGATAGGAAGGGATGGGGACGGACCAGTTACTAAGCCAGTCAGCCAGAAAGCCAGCCAGCCCTTCCATCTGTTGCTTGAAGGGATATCTCTCTCTCTCTCTCTCTCTCTCTCTCTCTCTCTCTCTCTCTCTCTCTCTCTCTCTCTCTCTCTCTCTCTCTCTCAGATTTGAACAAATGGGCTGCGTAGACTTTTAAAATACAACAAAATATTATATGTAGATCTATGTGTGTGTTTCCGTTCCTGTGTGTGTGTGTGTGTGTGTGTGTGTGTGTGTGTGTGTGTGTGTGTGTGTGATGAATTTTCTGTGTAGGAATTCTCAAGCGACCAACACTGTAAGCCCGAGCGAAGAAAGTGCTATTAGTCACGCCAGGGCCTACTGTGGCACCTGGACGGCCACTAAAATAAATAATACCAGTTGGGGTCATGAGCTGAGCAGTAACGATTGAAACTTTTGCTTGCGTGATCCTGTAACATTAGGGATCCGTCTGTCCCGCGGCGCACTGGGAAGGTGGACTTGGCTATTCTTACCGGGAAATCTCACTTGCTTAGGGATGAAGAGGCGCGTGAATCGTTATGAGTTTGGACCTTTGGGTATTCGAGACAGTCTGAGATTACGTGTCTGGTTATGGACGGAAGGAAAAGGACGGTTCAAGAAGTAGGAGGACCTCGAAGTCTCTCTTTCTTACTAAGGATGAAGAGGCCCGTGAATCGTAATGAGTTTGGACCTTTGGGTATTCGAGGCTGTCTGAGGTTACGTGTCTGGTTAAGGAAGGAAGAAAGGAACGATCAGGTCATATCACTTATCAGAAAATAGGTTCAAGGTGTAGAAGAACCTCGAAGTCTCTCTTTCTTACTAAGGGTGAAGAGGCGCGTGAATCATAATGAAAGTGTGGACCTTTGGGTATTAGAGGCTGTCTGAGGTTACGTGCCTGGTTATGGACGGAAGGAAAAGGACGGTTCAAGAAGTAGGAGAACCTCGAAGTCTCTCTTTATTAGTACTGAAGAGGCCCGTGAATCATAATGAGAGTTTGGACCTTTGGGTATTCGAGGCTGTCTGAGGTTACGTGTCTGGTTAAGGAAGGAAGAAAGGAACGATCAGGTCATATCACATCATAAAATAGGTTCAAGGAGTAGAAGAACCTCGAAGTCTCTCTTACTTATGGATGAAGAGGCCCGTGAACCATAATGAGAGTAAGTTTGGACCTTTGGGTATTCGAGGCTGTCTGAGGTTACGTGTCTTGTTATGGTAGGAAGGAAGGAAGGAAGGAAGGATCAGAGCTGCCTAAACCTACTCTTACTTAAGGATGAAGAGGCCCGTGAATTGTAACGAGAGACTGGACCTTTGGATATTCGAGACTCTTAGGTTACGTGTCTGGTTATTGAAGGAAGGAAGGAAGGAATAGGAAAGACTAGAAGCTGCCTAAACCTCCTTATCATTTGACTTTTTCGTCTTTCATTATTTATAAAGCACAGTCTGTAAGTAATCGGCAGCATTTTTATCACTTTTATCTCTTAGTTAATAAATGTAAGTGGCATTCCTTAGCCGGGATGGACAAAAGTGTGCATTCTTTGCCTCCTACCAGGAAGGGAGTCGGGTTTTCGTCCGTCACTCTTGTCTGGTAGTTCATAAATGTAAGTGGCAGCCCATTTTGCCTATTTTTTAGCTCTTTTCAATCTGCTCTCGGAAAGAACAAGAAAAATGTTTGTTCTCTGCCTCCCACCTGAGTCTTTTTTTGCCTTTCACCCCCACTGTGACTTTTTTTTACAGCAAAGGAGACAGTTCAAGAGAAAAAAGAAAAGAAAAAAGCTGTTAGTTCGTAAATGTAAATGGCTGAGTTTTACGTTGTTTTAATTTCTCAACCGAAAAGAAGGGAAAAAAGCGTGTCCTTTGCCTCCCTGCAGGAAAATAAAGATTGGGTTTTTTGTCCTGAAATCCGCGGCAGTGTGCGCCGCCAAAAAGGTGCGCCCCGACCCTTCCCGGGGACATTTTTCTCGAGCGTCGCCCCTCACTGGCTCACTTGTTCTTCCCGTTTTCCTTTCGTGTCTTTCTACATTTCGTTGTTTTTTTCCTCTCTCTATTTTGCTCGGTGCCTCTCACAGACAGACAGACAGACAGACGAAAGCAAAGTTCTGGCCCTGAGATCCATCATCGGGCATCACCGGATATTGCTGGGAATTAAAAGCCAAGCCAAGATCATTAAGACAACGTCAAGTGCAGACCTCACCGGGACGGCGGAGGCAGGAGTGGCGGGAGACTTTACAATCCGCAGCGGTTTACGAAGGATGCGAGTTTTCCTTAACGAAACGAGATAGAGAGATAATGTGTCACCGCTAAGAATTCAAGATACGAGAGTTTTCCTTAACGAAACGAGATAGAGAGATAATGTGTCACCGCTAAGAGTTCAAGATACGAGAGTTTTCCTTAACGAACCGAGATAGAGAGATAATGTGTCACCGCTAAGAGTTCAAGATACGAGAGTTTTCCCTAACGAAACGAGATAGAGAGATAATGTGTTACCGCTAAGAGTTCAAGATACGAGAGTTTTCCTTAACGAAACGAGATAGAGAGATAATGTGTCACCGCTAAAAGTTCAAGATACGAGAGTTTTCCTTAACGAAACGAGATAGAGAGATAATGTGTCACCGCTAAGAGTTCAAGATACGAGAGTTTTCCTTAGTGAAGCGAGATATAACTGCACGAAGGCCTTTGAACACGATAGATAGATGAACTGTCAGCGTTAGAGTTCAAGGTAAGAGACTAATGAACTCCGCGAAGCCCCTTGAACAAGATAAATGGATGAACTGTCACCTTTGGAGTTCAAGATGCGAGTTTTCCTTAAAGAAGCGAGATATTACCAGCACTTAGCCCTTGAACAAGACAGGTAGATGAACTGTCACCCTCATATCTAGACTCGTAGGCGAAAGTAAAGCAATATTATGACCAGCTAACTAACTTACTAACGCTGGGAGACGCGAGTTTTTGTGGTTAAGCGATGCCGTAGCAACACGCCTTGTCATACCACCACCAGGGCATAAAAGCACCCATGGAAATGCCTCCCACAACTCCTATGAAAGGCTTGTCAAATGTATGTGCTTGGACGCCGAAATGTTTAAGAATATGGCCTGCAGTAGTCGGTGCCCGGCCACTCACTGCCTCTCTTGTGGATTAACTTTGGCACGCGTTGTTGCAAATTAAAATATACAGCACAGAAGAATTAAATTACAGAAATGATGAGTTTTGGGGAAAAGTAATGAAAACAGTTTTGGGAAGCGGCAGCAAACAAAAAAAAGTTATGATCAAAGTTTAGTATAAAAAGGTTAAAAAAAAAGCATAAAACATTCGGTGGTATTTAAAAACGAAATAGAAAACACGTCTGAACCCTGCCCGCTGAAAAATGCATAACCTCGACAAAGCGAATATCGCAAATTACTTACTAAACGAACATAAAGACTCGGCCCATGCAGTTACCGTCTGTTTGTTCACTTTTAATTTGTTTTCCTTTGTGAGTGTTGATGAAAGTGTTTTAATCACAATATCGTGCGTTTTTTCTTCATTTATTTACACACTCGTAGGTTTTTTTTCATTTCAAAGGCTTTCCCCTCACGATCATCATCATCATCAGCAGCAGCCTGCGTCATTCCACTGCAGGACGTAAGCATGACTCTCTCTCTCTCTCTCTCTCTCTCTCTCTCTCTCTCTCTCTCTCTCTCTCTCTCTCTCTCTCTCAGGTGTTTCCACTCATTCACATCTTGTCTCTATATAGTTTACAGTTTCGACGCAAAACTCGATAACATCTTCATTTCATCAGAGCATCTACTGAACGGCCTTCCTTCCCATGGGTGTTTTTATATCAGTTACCGCTCAGTGTATCCCTTTGTTCATCTATTGTCCTCTCCCCTACATAACCTTCCTCAAAACACCAAGCCAGAGCAACTTCTAGGCCAGTGAAATGTTCTATAGGAGTGGCAAAGATGAGATAAATTGCTGACGTCATGGTTGCCAGGTGTCTCTAGGTAAGGGAATGCTGCACGTTAGGTTATGAAGTTGTCCTTCCTATCTTCTCAAAACCCCAAAGCAGAGCAACTTCGAGACCAGCGGAATGTTTGATGGGAGTGGCAAATATGACAAGCGGGTGGTGTCATGGGTGCAGTGTGTGGCGTCACTGTTGGTGCGCTGCGCGGCCGCAAAGGAAGACAACAACGAGACAGTCTTGAGGGTGGCGGGCGAGCAGGAAGTGGAGAATGTCACCGCGAGATCATGTTTTTATTTTCTGCAATTTCCTTCCGTCTGAATCATCTTACCACGACTTCTGCTAAATGGCCGAGACTGACACTTTGTTACTCTCGCTGTGCAGGACAACAACGACATGAGTCCAAGGGTGGCGGGTGAGCTGGAAGTGGAGACTCATCGTGAGATCGTGTTTTTTTTTTTTTTTGCGAGACTTCCTTCACAATGAATCATCCCACCATGACCCCGGCCTCTTGCAAAATGACTGAAACTGACACTTTATTACTCTCGTTGTGAAAGACAACACGACACAAGTCCGAGGGTGGCGGGTGAGCTGGAAGTGGGTGGGAACGGTCACCGTGCATGAGATCGTGTTTTTTTTTGTGAGACTTCCTTCACACTGAATCATCCCACCACGACCCGGCCTCTTGCAAAATGACTGAGACCGCCACTTTATATTTCATCCTACCTGTTGCCTCGTGCCAGAAGGAAGGTTCGTCGAGGCGGGATTTAACCGTCTGCCGAGGCTATCATGCATCACGGCCCGACACCTCACGTTACCTAAGCCTGGCCGCCCCGACGAGACGCTGAAGGAACGCACGTATAGTGAACCTCGTCTGGGTAATAAGACTTGAACTTACTCGCACGACACCATCCGTCTCGCCCGGTGGATGGCGTGTGGTCATGCACCGCGGCGGCCTCGGTGACCTTGGGCTGGGACACACCCGTGGATGTATGAGGCTGGGAGGCGCGGGAGACTCAGGCCAGGCGATGAGAGAGTACCATAACAGTGAGTCCTCGTCCACACAGTCGGCACCCCCCCCCCCCCCCTTTCAGTTTAAGAGAGCTGCTTTTAACAACATTAGATGGCCTGTTCAGTGTTAAGCGTTCAGTGGGTGGGGAGGCGGTGGCCGAGTGGTCAGCGTGCGGGCCTGGTGAGCCCGGGGACCTGGTTTAGAGTCCCACCAACACAAGCATCGCCGAGTGGCTGAAGATTACCCACATGCTGCCCAGACCTTCAACCAACCCTGCGTTCAGCGACTTCGGTCAAGAGGGCCAAGAAAGAGTCATACATCACGGCAGCCACTATAAATAAAATTCGCCTGCGCAACTAACGGGCTGAGGTCGTCTAAGAAACCCCTCAAGAGAGCCTACCTAAAAAAAAAAATCGAATTGGAAATCTTGCGCGTGAGGTTCTTCAGGCAGGAGTGAACTGAATACCGAAGCGCTTCCATCTGCTCTCAGGCACGAGGTGACTATCGAGCAGATTAAATTACCGGAGCGGGCAGCCTCATAATGAGCCAGTAGGCTATCTGTTGCCTGTATTTCTATGTTTTCATGTATGATTAGTTTGGGATGTGATGTTTGGGTTTATTTCGGGGTAAAAATAGTATTCCTAAACTACAATTATTATTATTTTTTTGTAGTTTCACTTATGTAATATAGTTAATTTATAAACAAACTATCTAACACCACACCTTCCTGCCCCCCATGCCATCTGACCCACCCAGCCAATCAACATCACCTGCCATGTCCACAACCCCGCCGGCAGCCAACACGCCGCCACGCTCCCGCCGCGCCATTAGCCCCTTGTATAACCCGCCGCGGCTGCCACTGCAACGTGTCACCGCCGCCGCCACCTGCTACCGACGCCGACTGGTTGCTGTTTATTATACCATCAGCAGGAAATCGCGTTGACTGTCACTGGCCCGACACACACACACACACACACACACACACACACAGTACAAGCAGCGCCATGATATCAGATAAGAAGAGGACGAGGAAGAGGACGAGAGAGCAAGGATGGGAGAAAGAAACACAAACTAATATCAGATTATCAAAAGGGGCGAGGAAGAGGAACACAAACAACGGAAGTGTGTGTAGGAACGTGGTAATTATCAGGCATCAAGTCTTCCTCTACGCCAGAAACACACACACTCAGGAACGAGGAAGAGGAAGACAGAAGATTGACGTAGAAGAGGAACAGTCACTGGGAAATGTAACATAGTGAAGGAGCGTCGTAATTCTCAGGTGTTCTCTACGCCAGCAACACCACCTGAGGGTTTAATAATAAGTATGGGGCAGCAGTAGTGACCCGCCTCTCGTGATCGATGCAGCACAGGCACACGAGGCAACAAGAACAGGCAGTCGTAAAAGAGAGAGAAAATTCAGAGTAAGCCCACCAAAATGTCAAGAGTTTAGCCAGATTCAAAAGATTCTTCCAAATTAACATTGCCGCAAAAACTGAACATCGGCGCCGCCCTGACCCGAAAAGGCGAGTAAGTACATAACGCTGTGCAAACTTGGGGGAGTTGTTGCCACATTAACAGTGCTGGGCCACGCTGGCGCTCTAATTAAGGATAAGTATTGGGATGAATGGAGGAAAAAACAAAGAAAGCGCGTCGTAACTTGTGATATCTACGCGAACACTCCTTGGGGACGCTTTCCAATCTCACGTCAACTACTTCCAAAGGCCGAAAAGGAGATTAGTCGGGTTCTCATGAGTGTTTTTTTAGGTTCATAGTACATAAGAAGGGTCGAGCTACACAAAGGATCATAAAACTATTCCTGGAAATGCCCCAAACTCTTATGAAAGCCTTGTCAAATATGCGTGTGTGCAAGCTCCCGAAATGGTTGAGAATACAGGCCTTAGCTATACCATTTCTGTCCCACCTCCTCCTCCCCTCTTTCTCATCTTGTCACTCGGCTCATAAAACTACCCATGGAAAAACTGACACAACCTCTACGGAAACCTTATCCAATGTGGGTGTGTATTGTGTAAGCCCCGAATATACGGGTCTTTGACCCCTTGGTGCCGCCTTGAGAGCAGGGGCCCCGGCCAGTGCAGGGGTGCGTGAGGTAGCATGTGAGGCGCTGACTGGAGCCGCCGCCAGACCGAAGGGGTTCGAGGAGGCGGGAGGAAAGGGAGGGGGCGGCGAGGGAGCGGTCACATCTGCGCCGTGGGCCGGGAAGTGTAAACACTCCTCAGGCACCATGACTGGGAAAGGAGTCGCCCGCTTTTCACTAGAGGCACGGCACCGCATGTTAGGCCGCGCGACAAGCACAAGCGACACGTGACGCAGCGCGGAGCAGGTGAACCATGAGTTAAACCCGTAATTACAGGTGGAGATCAGCAGAGTCGGAGGAAACGCAGAGGGCGGGTCGGTATGCATGGCCGGCCGGCGCGTGCATGGCTGACTGGCGGGGTGTTGCAAGCGACGTGAGGCAACTCCGGCTCGGCCAGTGCTAACGGGTGCCTGCGGCAGTGAGGTCAGCGCTGCGGCCAGACAGAGGCATCCCTTCCCACCCTAGACCCCGCCACACCCATCCTATCTATCACATTATCCCATTCCTCCCTCTGACCACATCTCCACCTACACCACCCACCAACCTAACCTGTCCCCCTGCCAGATCTCTTCTCATGCACTTTTCCCTCCCTCTGCCCCTCCCCTTCCCTCCCCTCTTCCCCTACACACTTTCCTCTCCTCCCTTTACTCTGAACACACCTCCACTACATCCTACATTACCCCTTTCCTCCCTCTGCTCCTACCGCACCTCCATCCTACCACCCTCAACCAACCCAACTTCTCACCTCCTGAACAAAACATCTCAGCTTCTCATGTGACCGGTAAAGACATATACAGACTTCAGGGCATCACTAAACAGCTCGTATATCAAAACAATTAGCATTCCAACCCACAGAACAACACACTGCTGCTCTCCCTTCCTGACTAAACCACCATATCTTCCTTTACCCTTTGCTAGAGAAAGAAATTGATGATAAGTAAACCAATTATTACTCAACCTCCCTAACTAATCCCCCTCCTCGTCTTCATTCACACTTACCAATAGAGAGAAAAACTAAAAAGAGAAAAACAAGCAAGGCGAGGAGAGGCTACATCAGGGCGCCGGGCAGAAAGAGGGCAGTGGGCAGGGAGAGGAGAGGCGAGGCGAGACAGGGGTGGGGTGGGGGAAGGGGGAATGGTCACGAGGAAAATAGCCCGCCCCGCCACCCACGCACGCCTTGACTGAATGAGAATTGAGGCGTCATTACCAAAGCCTTGAGACGTCCCCCCCTGCCCCTCTATCCTCCTCCTCCTCCACTACTTCCGTCTCCTTCCCTCTCCCTCCATCCTTATCTCCCTTCCTCTTCCCCTATGCTTCCCTCTCCCTCCATCCTTATCTTCCTTCCACTTCCCTCCCCTACATCCACCTCTCCTCTCCTTCCCTCCTCTTCCCATACACTTCCCTTTCTCCTCCATCTTCGCTACACTTTTCTTCCCTCCCATGCAGCTTCCTTCCCTCCCTTCCTCTGCTCTCCTTCTCTTCCATTCTCCTCCTCCCCCACACACTTTCCTCTTTTTCCTTCCTCCCCTCCCCTCCTTCCCTTTCTCTTGCCCTCCACTACCTTCCCCTTCCATCCCCTACATCCCATCCTCCTTCCCTTCACTCCGCCCTCCTCCTCGCCACCCTCCCCCACACCACCCTCGCCGCCTGCCCACCACCCTCCGCGCCCCCCTGTGAGTCATTGTGGTTAGGCATAACAGCCGCTCGCCCGACGTGACGCGGCAACAAGTGAGGACTGATTCGGACTGCCCAGCGCAAGACTAGTTTATATTAGTAGTCGTCCGTTGGGTGATGTAACTAAAACTGCCACTACTAACCTACTACTACTGCTACTACTAGTGATACTACTACTACATACTACTACTACTACTACTTATACAGAGTGGAGGCTAAGGCTCTTCGTCTCATCAGCTTTCCTCCTCATACTGATAGTCTTCTACCTCTTAAATTCCGCCGCAATGTTGCCTCTCTTTCTATCTTCTATCGATATTTCCACGCTGACTGCTCTTCTGAACTTGCTAACTGCATGCCTCCCCCTCCGCAGCCCCGCTGCACTCGACTTTCTACTCATGCTCATCCCTATACTGTCCAAACCCCTTATGCAAGAGTTAACCAGCATCTTCACTCTTTCATCCCTCACGCTGGTAAACTCTGGAACAATCTTCCTTCATCTGTATTTCCTCCTGCCTACGACTTGAACTCTTTCAAGAGGAGGGTATCAGGACGTCTCTCCTTTCGTATTTGACCTTGCTTTCGGCCACCTCTTTTATTTCTTTTTTAGGAGCAGCGAGTAGCGGGCTTTTTTTTTATTAGTTTTCTTTTTTGTGTGCCCTTGAGCTGCCTCCTTTGTTGTAAGAAAAAAAAAAGTTAAAAAAATACTACCTATTGCTACTACCACTACTACTACTACTACTACTACTACTGACCAAATCCTCCTCTTCCACCTCGTCCTCCTCTTCCTCATCCTCCTATGCCTCCTAAGAGTACTACAAAACCTCCTCCTCCTCCTCCTCTTCCTCATCCTCCTATGCCTCCTATGAGTACTACAAAATCTCCTCCTCCTCCACCTCCTCCTCTTCCTCCCCCTCCCCTTCATTTTAATCATCACCCAATATAATTACAATAAAATAATAATAACAATAATAATAATAATAATAATAATAATAATAATAATAATAATAATAATAATAATAATAATAATAATAATATCACTACTACTGTTGATGTTCTTGTACCTTCTACCACAACTTGTCAGGAAATAAAGAACAAGAACAAGAAAAACAAGAATAACAAAAGGACCAAAACAGTGACACTAACAACAGGAAAACACTCGTGACAATGAATGACAACAACAGCTATAAACAACATGCGACGTGGAACAATGCATAACCCTAACACAGGACTCTCTCTCTCTCTCTCTCTCTCTCTCTCTCTCTCTCTCTCTCTCTCTCTCTCTCTCTCTCTCTCTCTAATCACACTGTCCTGCCTGGGGGTTGGGATGGCATGTTCCTCCCTTCTCCCTTGTTGTTTACCTGCAACAATAAACTATCAATCAATCAATCAATCAATCAATCAATCTCTCTCTCTCTCTCTCTCTCTCTCTCTCTCACACACACACACACACACACACACACACACACACACACTGCAAATGCATCTCCAGGTTCAAAACAAGGAAGAAAACTACAATCACTGAATCCTTTAAACATTTTAAACACTTCTACTAGATCGCCTCGCATTCTTCGTTTTGATAGGCTGAATAAATTTACTTCTTTAAGCCTTTGTTCATATGACAAATTTCTCAACCTAGGAATCATATGTGTTACTCTTCGTTGAACCCGTTCCAACTTTTCTATGTCTTTTATGTAGTAAGGAGACCAAAACTGCACACAGTACTCTAGACGGGGTCGAACCAACGAATTATACAGTTTTAATATTACTTTTTCCGATTTATTATTATTAAAGACTCGTCCGATGAAGCCAACCAATTTGTTTGCAGTTTTAACTACCTCTGAACAATGCTGACCGGGCTTTAAATCGCTTGATATAGTGATTCCAAGATCCTTTTCTTTACTTACTGCAGAAAGTTGTTGGCCATTAATTACATACCGAACGCGATTGTTATTTTTTCCGATGTGCAACACTTTACATTTGTCAACGTTAAATTTCATTTGCCATTGATTGGCCCAACGTGCAAGTCGATCTAGATCTGATTTTTATTTTTATTTTTTTTATTTACGTTGTTGCCTATTGCGCCGGTAGGCATCTTCCCGGTGGGGCCTGATGGTCGGCCCAAGGCTTCTTCCAGGTGGGGCCTGATGGTCGGCCCAGCCCGTTCTGGCGCAGGCGAGTGTTTATAGTGGCGCCATCTTGCATTGGCTCATGCTGCCCCCCGGAACTCGTACTTGATTCGCTTGGACGGCTTCCTCTAGAGTCCGGGTTGATGGGTGGTCTTCAGGACAGCATGTGGGTAGTTTTAAGCCACTCGGCGGTGACCGAAAAATCCGAGTGGTAGCGTGGGGATTCGAACCCGCGTCGTCCATCACGCGGCAAATGTTGGTCCAGTACGCTATCACTTCGGCCACCGCCTACCCATCGCTTCTTCGTCGAGGAGGGGAGGGGGGAAGCAGCAGGTGGTATGTGGAAGGTGGAAAGGACACACACACACACACACACACACACACACACACACACACACACACACACACACACACACACACACACACACTCCTACATCAGTTCGCAAAATTCACCGACTAGACTAGACTGGCAGCGGCATCAGATAATAAAAAAACAAACACAAATAGAGGTAAAAATCAACACCAGACAGCGTGACCCAGACAGACGCTTGAAGGCCTGACTGACGGGAGACAAAAATATCAAACGAGAAAATTTGACGGGAGGTGCAGCTGGCAGGGCGGCGGCGGCGGAGGCGAAGGCGGGGGAGGCGTGAAGCAGAAAGGTTGAGACTCGAGAGAAAGAACTAGAGGCGAGGAACAAGGGAGGAGGTAGTGAGCGGCGGTACTGTAAGAGCGAACAGTGATGAAGGGTCGGGAGAAAGGGAAGTAAGGTGAGACGAAGTAAAGTAGGAGGCGACGAGTAGAATGAAGTAGTTGCAGTGACATGAGAAAGAGCGGGAGGCGAGGCAAGGCAGGAGGAGAACATAAAAACATAAGAACGTAAGGAGTCTGCAAGAGGCCGGCTGGCCTATACAAAGCAGCTCCTGTAAACTCAACCCCACCTTACCTCACCATCCATGGCTTTATCTAATCTCTTCTTGAATGTATCTATGGGTATCTTAAATTGCTGACCTTCTTCATCAACACCAAGCACCACACAAGGAGTTTTCGTAGTATTTGGTGTCTGGTTTGGGGGCTTACAAACTTGCTGTACTGTCTGTGTGCTCTGAATGTCTATGTATATCCATGTAAATTTAACTCTATTTATCAATCTGGTAATAGTATTAATATCTAGTAGTAGTAGTAGTAGTAGTAGTAGTAGTAGTAGTAGTAGTAGTAGTAGTAAAAGTAGTAGTAGCATAACAACAATAATAATGATAATGATATAATTTTTGTAAGAGTAACAGCATTAAGTATACTTAACAAATAAGAAAGATGCAGGAATCAATAATTATAAGCCCCTCCAAGGCATACCCATTGACTAATTTCGTAGCAAATTTTGATATTATTGAGTAAATGGTGAGTGTGTAGCGTGTATGTAGTTTGGTGTGAAAAGTAAGAAAGTGAGAAAGCCATTCGTGAGTTTTTGAACTCTTCTTTTTGTTGTTGAGAAACATTAGAGAAACGTCGAGATATTGTCCAGAGGCATTGTTCTGAGAGTGGTCAGGAAATGTCAGGGGGCATTATCGCGTGGGTCGTCATCGGGTTGTCCATCGTGTCCAAAGAGTGCCAGGGGTCTGTCAGGGGTCAGTAGGTCGTGTAATCGAGTTATCAGTCCATGTCCAAAGAGTGCCAGGGGTCTGTCAGGGGTCAGTAGGTCGTGTAATCGAGTTATCAGTCCATGTCCAAAGAGTGCCAGGGGTCTGTCAGGGGTCAGTAGGTCGTATAATCGAGTTATCAGTCCGTGTCCAAAGAGTGCCAGGGGTCTGTCAGGGGTCAGTAGGTCGTGTAATCGAGTTATCAGTCCGTGTCCAAAGAGTGCCAGGGGTCTGTCAGGGGTCAGTAGGTCGTATAATCGAGTTATCAGTCCATGTCCAAAGAGTGCCAGGGGTCTGTCAGGGGTCAGTAGGTCGTATAATCGAGTTATCAGTCCGTGTCCAAAGAGTGCCAGGGGTCTGTCAGGGGTCAGTAGGTCGTATAATCGAGTTATCAGTCCGTGTCCAAAGGGTGCCAGGGGTCTGTCAGGGGTCAGTAGGTCGTATAATCGAGTTATTAGTCCGTGTCCAAAGAGTGCCAGGGGTCTGTCAGGGGTCAGTAGGTCGTGGGTCGTCAGGAGTTGTCAGTCCGTGTGTTTTTTTAGTCTGGCTGAGCCGCTGTCTCCCCAGAAGAGTCTCAGCCATAACTTTGGTGTTGTCTGTTGGTCTGGATAAGCCGCATTCTCCCCAGAGGAGACTCACTCTTACCAACACACAGCACCGTTTTTTTGTTGTTTTATGATTTTTTTGTTATTTTTATGTTTTTATAGTTAGTGACGCTCTGCACTGCTGGGGGGATTTCTTCTTCCCCGCGCGGCAGTTCCTCTTGGAGGCGTCAGTCATTATGATTATGGTGATTTGTACCGGTGACCTAAACTGATATAAGGGTCACAGCTCGTCTGGCTACTTCTTAGGAAGGTCAGCACGTCTTGCGGGAACTTCAACGCCCCCCCCGCCGGACCTTCGGGATCCCCGGCACCCCCATGGACGCCCCGGGGGAGCCAGGGCGCCCTACCGGGGCCCCTCCAGCCCTGCGATGCTCACCAGCAAGACCAAGGACTCGCTGGTGCTCCCCAGCCCCGACGATTCGGGGAGGGCGGGTGCAAGAACGCGCTTCTCAAAAGTGCCAGACGGGATTATTAAATCAATCACAAACACTGTGCGGGCGCCGCGCACCGCGTTTGTAGGTTCTGGGATGGAAAGTCGGAAGGCCTCGGGAACGGGACAGCATCAACAAAATAGAAAGAAAAACTCGAGACGGCTTTCGGTGCGGCATTCGATTCCCTCTTTCTTTCTCACTTCCCTTCCACCCTCTCTTTCTTCCTTGCTCTCCAACTCTCTTTATATTTCTTTCTTATTCTTTCAAACCTTCTCTCTCTCTCTCTCTCTCTCTCTCTCTCTCTCTCTCTCTCTCTCTCTCTCTCTCTCTCTCTCTCTCTAATGACTTTGGAAGCTTACCATAGACGATAAGACTAAAAAAATTAACTTGCATTCTTTGGCGAGACGTGGACTGCGTGGGGACTCACTTGATGGGTTTTAAATTTATAATGGAGATTAACAAGGGCGATTTAAATCTAGTAATTAAATTATTATATGTCTCCTCGCTCCCGTCTTGTAAAAAGGGAAACATCTTAAGATATTTACATAACTAAGAAATGCGTCCATACTTTCCTCTTCCTAACTTATCCTAATACTAATTCCCCTTATACTAATTCTTCCTTATACCAACTCGCCTTCATACTAACTCACTCGCCCTCCCAATAATTAGTCGAGTCACCTGTCTGGATCAAAGGGTCTGTGTGCTCTGAATATTTTTGTAAATCCATGTATTTCTATTTATCTCGCTGGTAATAGTATTAATATCTAGTAGTGGTAGTAGTAGTAGTAGTAGTAGTAGTAGTAGTAGTAGTAGTAGTAGTAGAAGTAGTAGTAGTAGTAGCATATCAATAATAATAATAATGATAATGATAACTGTGTGATTAGCAGCGGCGCCGTGACAGATGCAAAGAGAGAAAGGGCGGGAGACGAGGCGAAGTAAGGGAGCGTGAGGAGGTACTGCAGGAGGCGCCGAGAGGAGTGATGCAGTTGTGTTGGGAGATAGGGAGGGAAGCAAGGCGAAGCAAGGGAGAAAGAAGCGTGAGGAAGTACCGTATGAGCGGCGGCGACAGCGTGAGAGAAATGTGACGAAATAAAGGACGGGAGGCGAGGCGAGAAGCAAGGGAGAAGAAAGCAGCGTGCGGCGGTACTGTGGGAGGCGCCGAGAGGAATGAAGCAGAAGTGTCGAGAGAAAGGACAGGAGGCGAGGCGAGGTAATTATAGGAAGAGGTGGCGTGAGGAAGAACTGTATGAGCGGCAGAGAGAGAGAGAGAGAGGCAGATGCGTTGAGAGCAAAGATGGAAGCGAGGGGAAATAATGAAGCAAGCATCGTGAAGCGGCACTATCGGGGCCCAAAGAACATAGCCTAGGTAAGACATGAAGTTAGGCGCAGTAAGATAAGCTAACGTAAGATTTATAAGGTAAGGTAAGGTAACGTAAGGCAAAGTAAGATAAGCTAACGTAAGATATATAAGGTAAGATAAGTTAACGTAAGGCACAGTAAGATAAGCTAACGTAAGATATATAAGGTAAGGTAACGTAACGTAAGGCAAAGTAACGTAAAATGACAAAATAATGTAAGATAAGGTATGGTAAGGTAAGGTATGTGAGGTAAGTTAAAATAAGGTAGCATAAGGTAGAGTAACGTAAGGTAAGGAGAGGTAAGGTAAGTAACGTAAGGAAAGGTAAGGCAAGGTGAGATAGGCCAAACTAGGAGGATACTTTTTTTTTACAACAAAGGAGACAGCTCAAGGGCACAAAAAAAGGAAACAATAAAAATAAAAAAATAGCCCACTACTCGCTGCTCCTAAAAAAAATCCAAAGAGGTGGTCGAAAGAGAGGTCAATTTCGGGAGGAGAGGTGTCCTGATACGAAGTTGACATAAGAACATAAGAACGTAAGGAGTCTGCAAGAGGCCGGTTGGCCAATACAAGGCAGCTCCTGTACACTCAACCCCACCTTACCTCACCATCCATGGCTTTATCTAACCTCTTCTTGAATGTATCTATGGTACTGGCACCCACAACATGGCTCCCAAGCCTGTTCCATTCGTCCACCACTCTATTGGTGAGCCAATTCTTGCCTATGTCTTTGTTGAATCTGAATTTGTCTAACTTAAAACCATTGCCACGCGTCCTACCTGGCTCTTTCACTCTCAAAATTTTATTGACATCCCCTTTATTAAATCCCTTCATCCATTTATAAACTTCGATCAAGTCTCCTCGCACCCTTCGCCTTTCTAGAGAGTGTAGATTTAACTGCTTTAGCCTGTCTTCATAAGGCAAGTTTCTCACCCCCTGAATCATCTTTGTCATCCTCCTCTGTACAGATTTTAACATCTTGATATCCATTCTATAATAGGGGGACCAGAACTGAACTGCATAATCGAGATGAGGTCTAACTAGTGCTAAGTAAAGTTTGAGGATGACTTCAGCGCTCTTATTGCTCACGCTCCTTGAGATGAAACCTAGTACTCTGTTTGCCCGATTTTTAGCCTGAATGCATTGAGCCCTAGGACGGAGGTCAGCGCTCACTAGGACTCCTAAGTCTCTCTCACGCCCAGACCTGCTTAGAGGAGTGTCATTTAAGGAGTAATTGTGTAAGGGGTTATTCCTACCTACACTCAAAATGCTACACTTCCCGACATTGAATTCCATCTGCCACTTCCTCGCCCAATCATATAGACTGTCAAGCTCATCCTGAGTTCATTACGGATATTTTCAGTGTTATTGCAGTTTCTCTAATAAAAGTTCCACTCGGTTCATCTCGGTTCCACGCAGATCCACTCGGCCATCCACTCCCCGTCCCGCAGTGAAGCGCCGCCCAAACAAACGTCTTGCTCTTTTTTTTTTCTTTTTCTTTTTTTCTCTCTCTCTCTCTCTCTCTCTCTCTCTCTCTCTCTCTCTCTCTCTCTCTCTCTCTCTCTCTCTCTCTCTCTCTCTCCATTGTCTCGCTTTTTCGGCCATGTCCGCTTTTTTATACTTTTCTTTCAACATTTTGACTGATTTTCAGAGTCCATTTGCCTTAGTTTCTTTTACCTTTCTTCTTTACACATGCGATATCTTCTCTCTATGATACGTATTCTTAAACCTTTCGGGGCTAACACACCTACACTAGATAAGGCTTTCGTAGAGGCTGTGTTAGTATTTCCACTGGTAAGGTTGAGTCTAGTGATCGTTTGACAAGGCTTCTGCACCATGAACGTGAAAAGAACACTCATGAGAACCCGATTAACCGTATTCTCAAACGTCTCGGGGCTAACACACCTACACTAGATAAGGCTTTCGTGGGATGCTGTGTTAGTATTTTCATTGGGTAGTTTTATGAGCCTAGTAATAGTTTGACAAGGCTTCTGCACCATGAATGTGAAATGAACACTCATGAGAACCCGATTAGCCATATTCTCAACCATTTTTGGACTAACACACCTAAATTTGATAAGGCTTTCGTAGAGGTTGAGGTGTTAGTATTTCTATGGGAAGTTTTATGAGCCTAATGATAGTTTGACACGGCTTCTGCACTATGAACGTGAAACAACACTCATGAGAACCGACTTATCTCCTTTGTGGCCTTGGGAAATAGTTGTTGTGAGAGCCTAAAGCGTCTGAGAATATATCGGGCCGAATTTTCCATGATTTTCAACCCTTCCTTCCTCACCCAGTAAGTCTCGGCTTCAATTCACATGCAGCTTATGCTGGGTTCACACATTCACGGTTTGTGGTCCACGATGGCATCCCGGAGAGCAGATGGTTAATCCGTGACCTCTGGCCACGATCTGACCGCCGGATTACCCCTGTGGCGGTTGTACAACGGTGTACAAAGGTAGTACGCTGGAACGAGAACGACGTTCCCGGACCATTCCCGATCCCACCCCGGAGCCCTCCCGACCCACTTACGGCGGCCACGGAGAATGACAGTATATCACCACGGTTACAGCTGGTAACCCACGACCCGCCCACGACGACCACGATGAAGTTACGAGACGAGACACGAGATTCGAGACACAAGTTATTGACTGATGACACGGAACTCGAGGCACCCTATAACGCCTCTTGCTGATACGGGTCACACACACTTCCAGATACGGGTCACACACACTTCCAGATACGGGTCACACACACTTCCAGATACGGGTCACACTTATTTATTTATTTATTTATTTTTTTTTTTACAGCAAAGGAGACAGTTCAAGGGCAAAAAAAAAAGGAAACAATAATGAAAAGAAAGCCCGCTACTCACTGCTCCTAAAGGTACGGGTCACACGGATACGGGTCACATTCTACCTGATACGGGTCACACTTAGGAAGGTGAAAAAAATAACTGAAGAATGGTAAAAAAAAAAATAATAAATAAATGAAGGTATAAAAATAGTAAATAAAAATAAAAATAAAGAAAATAAAAAGTAAAAACAAAACAAAAATATACGGGTCATACCACCTGATGCGGGTCACACTACCTGATACGGGTCACACAATCTTGCACCCAGAACCAGGCCCTTGTGTGTGTGTGTGTGTGTGTGTGTGTGTGTGTGTGTGTGTGTGTGTGTGTGTGTGTGTGTGTGTGTGTGTGTGTGTGTGTGTGTGTGTGTGTGTGTGTGTGTGTGTGTGTGTGTGTGTGTGTGTGTGTGTGTGTGTGTGTGTGTGTGTGTGTGTGTGTGTGTGTGTGTGTGTGTGTGTGTGTGTGTGTGTGTGTGTGTGTGTGTGTGTGTGTGTGTGTGTGTGTGTGTGTGTGTGTGTGTGGTGATGCGGCTCATTTAAATGCACACTTTTTTTGCCTCCTGTGACGGTAAGTGTTTTTTATGTGTCTTGACTCTGTTGTGCCAGACATGTTCTCCTCCTCCTCCTCGTCCTCCTCCTCCCCCCTTCCCCATTTTCCCATTTTCTCTCTCTCTCTCTCTCTCTCTCTCTCTCTCTCTCTCTCACACACACACACACACACACACACAGTAGCCAGACCAATGTGAATGTAAAGGAAGAACAGGTACTACAGTAATGCAAAGACAAGGAAGGAACTAAACTAACGCAACAACAAGACAAGGAAGAAAATAAACTATTACAAAGAAAAGGAAAATTGACTGGAGGAGACAGGAATGCAGGTCGATTGCACTTCCTGGAGGCGAAAATATGCAGATAATGACATGCGCGGGTGAGGTGTGGTGTGTGTGTGTGTGTGTGTGTGTGTGTGTGTGTGTGTGTGTGTGTGTGTGTGTGTGTGTGTGTGTGTTTTTGAGAAGAAAAAGAGAATTAAATAAAAAAAGGAAAATAAAGCGAATAAGAGAAAAAGAAGAATGAGAAAAGACGAGAGAGAGAGAGAGAGAGAGAGAGAGAGAGAGAGAGAGAGAGAGAGAGAGAAAGAGAGAGAGAAAATAACCTTTCCCATACCTAAGTCATCCGCGTTTATCTCCATCTCTCTTACCTGCAAAAGAGGAAAAAAAAAATATTAAACAAACAGTAAATATAATAATATAAATAACATATAACAATCTAAATAACGTAAGCTAAGGTGCAAGAGGTCGGGTAAGGTAAAGGAAGGTAAGTAAAGGGAGCGGGATGAGTCGGGGTAAGTCGGGCCGAGGTAGGGATGGTCCGCGCTGGCTGATTGCTGGCTGTGTCTAGGAGGAGAAAGAACTATTATAAAACATGAACTAAAGCAAAGACAGGGATGAATTGGGGCTACTAGCAAGAACAAGAACTCGTACAAAGATAGGAAGGAACAGTAGATGAGAGACTAATACAAAACTGAGGTGGTGGGGCAAGATGAGGTGGGGCGGCGCTGGATGATGAGTGGAAGGCGTGCAGTCTGCGGGCCTCTCGTGACGGGGTGAGCCACGTAAGGTGAAGCAGTGTATTAGCCCAGAGGAGCAGTGTGAGGCGGGATACGGGAATGTTGCGTGCCTCCTCACCAATGACGTGTGTGTGTATGGGGGTGTGTGTGTGTGTGTGTGTGTGTGTGTGTGTGTGTGTGTGTGTGTGTGTTGATGTGTGTGTGTGGTATATTTTATGTTTTAGATCAATTAACTATATATCATTTTTTTAGTGTGTGTGTGTGTGTGTGTGTGTGTGTGTGTGTGTGTGTGTGTGTGTGTGTGTGTGTGTGTGTAATTCACCACGGCCTGATCACGAGTTGGACTCTGCTGCCAGCAGGATCCCTAACCACGTGAGCAAGTGCTCATTATCGGCGATCTCTGTGTACTGCCAGGACCTCACACGCCACACACCCCATCCCTCTTTCTCAAGGGGGGACAGTAACCACTCCTAGTCAATGGAAAGAATCCGGCCTGAGCGGGGCTCGAACGCCGCCTTTTAGCCGTGAAGCCTTGCAGCGCGGCGCACTTACCGATTGAGCTACCGGAGCGGTGTGTGTGTGTGTGTGTGTGTGTGTGTGTGTGTGTGTGTGTGTGTGTGTGTGTGTGTGCTATATTTTGTTTAGAGGTCAATTAACTATCCATCTATCTATCTATCTTCCTCTGTGTGTGTGTGTGTGTGATTGTGTGTGTGTGTGTGTGTGGGTGGGTGGGGGGGAGGATAGAAAAAAAAAAAAAAAAAAGGAACAAAATCAACAACAACAGCACAAAGACAACATTAAATTGCGTATGTACTTATGTATGTATGTGTGTATTTATGAATTTAAATATGTAAGTATATATGCGCGGGTAAAGAGACTGAGTGCATTAGCGTTCGTGTGAGGGCGAGTGTGAGGCGCGAGTCCTTAGAAGAAGTCCCTTGCGTCGTGTTCTGAAGGCTGAAGCAACGACCCCCGTCACTCAACATGTATTTGCGGCTGCCAAGTGTTTGTCTCCTCGTCTGGGCCGGGAAGGTGAAATCAATAACGCCAATAACAACATGAGAGAGAGAGAGAGAGAGAGAGAGAGAGAGAGAGAGAGAGAGAGAGAGAGAGAGAGAGAGAGAGAGAGAGAGAGAGAGAGAGAGAGAGAGAGAGAGAGAGAGAGAGAGAGAGAGAGAGAGAGAGAGATAGAGAGAGAGAGAGAGAGAGAGAGAGAGAGAGAGAGAGAGAGAGAGAGAGAGAGAGAGAGAGAGAGAGAGAGAGAGAGAGAGAGAGAGAATTTTTCAGAGGATAATTGTTAGAGGAAACGAAGCAGATGGAAGGAAATAATAAAGAAAAACGTGGAGGAAAGGAAAAATGGATATGCCTTGAAAGAGGAGGAGGAGGAGGAGGAGGAGGAGGAGGAGGAGGAGGAGGAAGGGGAGGGGGAGGAGGAGGAGGAGGAGGAGGAGGAGGAGGAGGAGGAGGAGGAGGAGGAGGAGGAGGAGGAGGAGGAGGAGGAGGAGGAGGGAGAAGGGGGCCTCGATCAAAGAGTTAGGGGCGAGGAAAAGGCTGCAAAATACTAAGATGAGTCGCCTGGGGACAGGAGAGGTTGAGGCCAATATCCAGTGAGGTAACCAGACAGCTCCACTTCCTCGAGCCCGCGCAGATTGAGTGACGTCACCAAAATAATGGAGGCGGTGGCCGAGTAGTCAGCGTGTGGGCGTGGTGACCCCAAGGACCTAGGTTCGAGTCCCACCGAAAGACGCTGACAACTTTCAACCATCGCAGAGTGGTGGAAGATTACCCACATGCTGCCCAGATCTTCCGTCAACCCTAACTTCAGCGACATCGTTCAAGTGGGGGCAAAGGGGGGCAGCATGGGCCAAGCAAGTCATAAATCACGGCAGTCAATATAAATAAAATTCACCTGCACCAATTAACGGGCTGGGGTCGTCTAAGAGGCCCCTTAAGAGAGCCTACAGACACATACAACATCTAATTTCAAAGGCGTTGGATTCACCTGAGTGTTTTTCACGTTCATGGTGCAGAAGCCTTGTCAAACTATCACTAGCCTCATAAAACTACCCATGGAAATACCAACACAACCTCTACGAAAACCATATCAGCGGTGGGTGTGTTAGCCCAGAAACGTGTGGAAACATTCGGCGAGTAACCATGAGTGTTGATCCCTGAACATTCAACAGTACAAGAGGAAAGAGCACTCCCTCTCTCCTCTCCTCCTCTCATGCCTCGGTCTGAATTATGTCACTCCGTAAATCGACAGCCGTTCGGGTTCTACAATCGCAACAACACGGCTCTAATTAAGTCTGCCTCGTAAGCTATGTCTCCTGTGAGGGCTGCGGAGACTTGTGTTCCCTTCAGCCTCCCAGCCGTACACAATACCGAGAACACTAAACCGCGGCACTGAATCGGTCGGCCCCAAGACTCTGCCACGGCGAAAACAACAAATACAGGATCGAAAGCCCATGCGTCTGGGAGAGCACTGTCGCGGCGGAGGTGAAAGCGTCGTGTTACGCCAATATGGTGAATGACAGCGATGAAAACAACGTCTGGGGCGGCCGAGTGCTATACATCAGGCGTCGGGTGAATAAACAAACACATACAGACAGACAAACAGACAGACGTACAAACATTATATCGTATCTTCCAAGTAACAAGTGTAAGTTAGTCACGATACACTAAATTCATTAACATACGTATATATATTCCTTAACGTAACAATATCAGCTTCAGCAACACGTCAGGCCAGTGTTGGTATGAGTTAGTCCACCAATCTAACTTATAGAAACTAAATGAAAGAGATAAAGAAATCTAATAAGGAGCTAAATAACGCCGTACAGGTGTTGTCTTCACCTCAACACCTATGCAAAACAGTTCCTGCTACGGACACGAGAGCTTCAACGCTTCCTTGCTGGGGTGAGCGACAAGCGCTGCGACATGGACAGGCGCCTCGCGGGAACACTTGAGGCGGGTAAAGCAGCTCGTAAAAACAAACATCAAAATTGCCACCAGAGAGTAAAGCGGCGCCGCCAACACCCCGGGGCTGGGAAAGGACCAAGTAACAACACGTGTGGGAACGCCTAAACAAACACTGACACACGAAAGAAACAACCTGACGCATGTTTAGTAGGTCCTCTAATTAGTATGTACTGGACAGGTAAAGAGGTCACGTGACACACTACTAGGCAAGGTGGAGGTCATGATCATAAGTCTGGGAACGGCAAAACAAATACCAATAAATGAGACAAAGACCTTAACGCATTCCTCGGTAGGTCTTCTGATTAGTATGCACGGGACAGGTGGAGAGAGAGAGTGAGGTGCGTCACGAGACAACGAAGGAAGAGGCAGTAATCATGACACGCCTGGGAACTGCTTAACAAGTACCAACACATGAGAAAGAACTTAACGCATTCCTCGGTAGGTCCTCTGATTGGTATTTCCAGGACAGGTAAACACAGGTTAACGCTGGACGACGGCGGCCACTCCCTCCCACCCACCCACCCACACCCACACCCACACCCACACACACACACACACACAAGGTCGGAACAGAGACAGAAAAGTTTGGACAATTTTCTGAAGGCGTACACAACAATAGCGAAAATAAGGAAGCAGTTTTGTGAAGAAATTTGAATACAAGTGAACTCCAGATATTTGAGGAGAGTGGAGATACCGAAACATACAGGGAACTTATTCTCTGGCTGCGGAAAAGTAGAGCAGGATTATAATGTGCAACAAAAAGATACGTTAAAGCAGGGGGCATACACTGTAGCTGCGCGTGGCCGTGGTGCTCATCTCCGTAGCATTGACCCTGAGTCTGTGGTGGGTTAGAACCAACGTTGCCAAATTGTCGTACAGTAAACATTGCATTTTTCATTTTTAGGCTCCAAGACTGTCGTAACCACACAAATAACGATAGGAAATTAAAGTTAGCGTTAAAACTGTTAAATATTGATAGGTTTCGTTCTTTTTTGCTATAGTTATCGGTCAGAAACAACGAAAATGCAATGCGCTGAGTACGATAATTTAGCAATGCTGGTTAGAACTCATTACCCCGGGACATAGAATCAGTTTACCCACCCCAGGCTTCCCCAGGTACCCATTTATCGAGCAGTCCGAACGGGGGGATGAACAACTGGGCGGGATTCGAACCCAGGCCCGCGGATTCCTAGCTAGCCACGCTAAACACTGAACCGAAGGACTAAGGAAATATCGTTTTCTTTTTAATCCGGTGCTGTTGAATAGCTATACCGGACACCCTTCATCTGATCTGAGGCCCAAAGCTGCCGAGATGACTTAACCCGATACAGGTATGCGTGAGGGAGGCGGGGGCAGGAGGGCCAGGCAAAGGGGCGAGGCTGAGGTGTGGAGCGTTGGCCGACATCCAGGGCTTGAGTTACGTGAGTCGCCCCTCCCTACCCTCTCCTATACGTGGCCCCCTGACAGGAGCTGCGGTGAGCGGCCAAGACCGAGTGTTTTCCGGCAACAACCATGAGCACGCGTCCCTCTACTACTGCTACTACTACTACTACTACAACTACTACTACTACTACTACCACTACTACTACTACAATTATTACAACTTTAATAATGATAATGATGATGATGATGTGGATGATGATGATAATAATAGAAGAGGAGGAGGAAGAAAGACGAGAAAAAAAAAAAAAAAACAGAAGATAAAGAACAAGAACAAGAAAAAAAGAAGAGGAGCAGGAGGAGGAAGAGGATGACGATGACGAAGAAAAGAAAAAAAAAAGTCATGAACAAAAACAAGAAGAAAACAAGAAAACAACGAAAAAAAAGAAAAAAACATATTAACCCAAAAACTTACCTAATACAAAACTACCACGACGAAACACACACACACACACACACACACACACACACACACACACACACACACACACACACACACACACACACATTTCTTCAACCATACTCTCCTCCTCCCAATCTTACCCGCCATTGGAAAACGTCACATCAAACAGTCCGCGGCTTTCCTCTGCCCCGGCTGGACTGCCTTTGACAAGTTCCTCGAAAACTCACCGGGGGAAATAATTAGACAGTGTTGTAGGACCCCCAGGAACACGTATTTGCAAGGGGGCCTTTCTTTCTCTTTTTCTTTCTCTTGATGCGATATCTGACACGGATGAACCTATGCCTAGATAGTAGATGGATAGGTAGATAGATGGATAGATAGATAGACAGATAGATACAGATAGACAGATAGATGCACATTCCTGCCATATGAATGTGGTTTACTCTCTCTGCCATATAGATAGATAAATAGATACATAGGTAGATAGATAGATAGATACATACATACATTTAGATAGATAGATATAGACAGATAGAAAGATATAGAAAAGTAGATTGATAATACAAAGGTAGAAATGAGAGAGAGAGAGAGAGAGAGAGAGAGAGAGACACACACACACACACACACACACACACACACACACACACACACACACACCACACACCGCGAACACACACACATCGTCAGTGGCTAGCTTGCGATATAAATGTTCCCCATAAAACAGACGGCTGGGCTAATCGGCAAGTTCAGAATTAGTTAGTACTCGCAGCGGCCCCGCGCGGTACGAGGGCAGGGAGTGAAAAAGTGACGCCCATCCTGGAAATGTGCTGAATAAAACGACCTGTGAAGTAATAGGAGGAAGAGGAGAAGTGGTAGTAGTAGTAGTAGTAGTAGTAAGAGGAGGAGGATGAGGAAGGAAAGAGTAGGAAGATATGGACGACGATGTAAAATTGGAGAGAAAAATGTAGAAGTAGAATATGACTAAATACAAGAAAATGAAGGAAAAACATGAACAAAAAGAGGAAAAGAGAAGACGAAAAGGAAAAAGAAGAAAGGAGAAAAGAAAACATTATTCCCTGATCTTTTGCGCCACCATACACATATTTTTCCTCTCCTCTCTTTTCTCTTTCTTTTTCTAACTTCCTTTCCCTTTTAAACGTGCGGGCGAGGACTTGGACTCGTTTCCCCGCCGTGAGTGAGTGGTTTCGCCTTGTACGTGTGTCTGCTGGGCCTGTTATATATACGTACTCATGTCCACAGTATAAGAAGAAAGCGTTAGGGAAGTAAATATATATTGTGTTTGTCTGTAACTTGTGGTAATGAGAGCTCGTCCACTCTATACAATTTTCACCTGCGTATTTATACTATTTTTTTTTCACTTACTTATTACGCTAAAACTCTCTCTCTCTCTCTCTCTCTCTCTCTCTCTCTCTCTCTCTCATTCCCCCCACCTACCCCCCCCCCCACACACACACACGCACGTACTAAAACACCCCGCGCACAATGTGGACGCGGGCGGCAACAAACTCTCCCTCGTTGGCTTTGTATTTGTTGAATAAATGTAAGCCAATTCCATAAGCCGCTTTGGTGCAAGGATTTATTATACGTCCCGCCATGACACACACACACACACACACACACACACACACACACACACACACACACACACACCATATCTCCCCCCAAACACACATACCATCTCTCCCACACAAACAAACAAACAAACACACACACATACATTTACATATATAAGCCTTTGTTGTATTTGCAAAACCTACGCCGCCCGATTTCCCCATATCTGAGAGAGAGAGAGAGAGAGAGAGAGAGAGAGAGAGAGAGAGAGAGAGAGAGAGAGAGAGAGAGAGAGAGAGAGAGAGAGAGAGAGAGAGAGAGAGAGAGAGAGAGAGAGAGAGAGAGAGAGAGAGAGAGAATGCCGTCAGGGATTATTCTTCAATTTTTAGGACCAGTTCAATAGCCTATTAATTCATTTCTATATCTACCTAAAATCACATTACCTTAGTATTTTCTAAATCGACTACTAATCACAAGGGTACGTACCAATTGGCAACGATACCTTACTCTGTGGTTCTAAGGGGCATAGATACACATTTGGCAAGGCTTTCATTGTAGTGGGCCTGTATATCTGTAGGCTTACGTCCCTGGTGGTAGTTTAACAAAGCTTCTGTACTACCATGAACGAGAAAATAAACACTCACGAAAACCAAACTGATTTCCTGAGTGGTGTTTGAAGATAGTTAGAGAAAAAACCGTTTGACAAAGCTTCTGTAATACCATGAACGTGAAAACCAACACTCATGAGAACTCGACTACTCTCCTTTTCGACATGAGAGAGAAGCGGAAGCGTCTGAGAGCACCGATTAGAGAAAAAACCGTTTGACAAAGCTTCTGTAATACCATGAACGTGAAAACCAACACCCACGAGACCCGACTACTCTCCTTTTCGACGTGAGAGAGAAGCGGAAGCGTCTGAGAGCACCGACGTGAGCTCATAAAGAAACCACACTCGGCTTTGGGCCAGTTTTACAGTCCAATACAGGAAGTTTGTGAGTTCCCCAACCAAACACAAAAAACGACGAAAATTCCTTGTTTGGCGTTGATATAGAAAGGAGGTTGTAGGAAACCACACAGCAGGAAATCTCTTTATTAGTACCTGGTTTTGAGTGGAAATAACGGATCATTGAGGAGAATATAGTTTGGTTTGGGCGTTTGCAATGACTCGGTGTTGGACTGTCGAACTGGCTTGTCTCGTGGCGTCTTCATAGCAGGGAGAGAGAGGGAGAGAGACCCCTTGACACACACACACCCTTACTGGCCGAGCTGGGCGTCAGGTTAATTACAGACAAACATACGCACCACACACTCACCTCGAGGCGCCGATGGGTGAGCAAAGAGCATCACTGTTCGCCTCATGATTGCTGCTTCAGACTGTCAACAGCTTATTAGTGGTAGAGGTAAAGAGGTGGGAGAGGGAATGTAGTAGTAGTAGTAGTAGTAGTAGTAGTAGTAGTAGTAGTAGTAGTAGTAGTAGTAGTAGTTGTTGCTACGAAAGGAAAGGTTTTAGCCACCGTCACCAGCCTTCCTTGGTCTGTACTTCCTCCTGCCTGCGACTTCACGCATACAAACGGGAAATATCACGACGCCTCTCCATCCGATTCTGACCCTCTTTCGGCCACTCTTACTCGCAGGAGCAGCGCCATAATGTTTTTTGTTCAATCTTTACTTTACCCTTGAGCAGCTTCCTTTGCTATAAAGAAAATTATTACTTAGGCAGGTCTTCTTCCCCTCACGTTAAGTAATGGACTTATGACTCGTATACAAACTACACCTCCACGGCCTTCCCCTTTCCCCCCCTGTCCTTGTCCAGGCAGAAGCAATCGGCACAGCGGCCGCCCGTGCAGCTGTTCGTCCGGCCTTATGGTTCTGTCGATAAATGGACGCACGAGGCACCCGGGGAAAGTAAATTGGCAGTAACCCGAATGTCACTGGCGGCCCGACGCCCCGAGGCTTATGGCACACATGTCGAACGGGACCCCAAAGGACGCGAGCACACAGGGCGACGAGGGTCCTTGCGTGGATCAGCCGCTCGGCAAACACGACGGCCTGTGCCTCGGAGCCTTGTATCTGGGTCTGTCATCCCCACCCAGGCCTCTGTCTACCCTGCCTTTGATCCTCTGAGTGGTACTGACACTAATAATACGCCATAACTAACCTCCCCGTGAGTCTCAGTGCTACTACTAACACTAACACGCCCTCCCTGTGATCCCGCCCGCATCTACGTGTAACCTCCCTCTGGTCCTCGGAGTGGTGCTGACACGAACACTCCCGTACCTTGACTCCCTGTGAAAGGCTCGGTGGGAGACACTAACATGCGCAGGACTACTAAGTTTGCAGCACTATATCACTGTTCTATTAATGAAATTGGTTGAACCCTTTTTTTTTACTTTTGAAGCTGAAATCATCTAACTGTAGTACTGTACTTGGACGCTCTTCCAGAAACTGCTTGTGCCTTTCTTTTTCTTAACCTTAATTAATCTATCTTTATTCACTGCTCCGTGTCATACCTGTTTATTTTCTTCTTAAACATAAAGAAGTTACATGTATCGAGACGGAACTAACAACAAGGTGTACCTATTTGTGAGCCCTCAACATTCCTATTTACAGACTATTTACGAGGCTTAGGTCACCATCAAAGGTCATGGGGAAAATGTAGCTATTCGTGGACTCTGAGTGTCACTAATAATCGAATCTTCACGGGATGTGTTGGCGTGTGTCAGCACCACAATGGAGGTCGTGGGAAAACACTCGCAGCTTCCTAAGTGGCGGACAGTCAGTGAGTTGCATGACATCACATCCGTCAGCCACTGGGAAAAATGTCCACGAGCCGTCGAGTCTACGGGATGTGTGACGTCATTAAGAACTAGAAACATCATTTGCCCTTTAATCTTTTCCTCCTGTTCCCTTGGTCCTTCCCTGCTCTTCCCTTGAACCCTCCCTCCCTTCTCTCTCTTCCTCCCTTCATCTCTCCCTCCTCTTCATCTCTCTTCTCTCCTTCATCTCTCATCTATTTCCCTCCCCTTCATCTCTCCCTTCTCTCCACTTCATCTCTTTCCTTCCCCTTCATCCCTCCCTCCTCTTCCCTTGAACCCTCCCTGGCCTTCCCTTCATCCCTCCTCCTCTTCCCTTGAACCCTCCCTGGCCTTCCCTTCATCCCTCCTCCTCTTCCCTTGAACCCTCCCTGCCCTTCCCTTCATCCCTCCTTCCTCTTCCCTTGAACCCTCCCTGCCCTTCCCTTCATCCCTTCTCCTCTTCCCTTCATCATTCCTGTTGTTGGCACCGCTATCGTGACCTTCGCTTGCCACTCTTTGCACTTGTGCTTGTTTACTGTTCAGCAAGTGTCTGCAGATTTTTTTTTATTTTTTTTTTACAGCAAAGGAAGCAGCTCAAGGGCAAAACTATATGGAAACAAAAAAGCCCGCTAATCACTGCTCCTCTAAAACTAAAAGTATAGATGAGTGTCGACTAACTGAAAGACTCACATTAGACTACGTTCATAGGATGTGTTATGGACCAGCTGCAGGGCAAGATTTTTTTATATATTAGTAAGCCGAAAGTTTACGTTATTTACAGTATTTACGTCTTCTTACATCTATTTACGACCTACTTACGTCAATGTTTTCTTATTGGAAGCTCCTCTACACACACACACACACACACACACACGTGATGCCCTCCCCTCCACCATCCCCTCCCCGCCCTTGGTCGCGTCACCCAATCAAGTTTTAACAGCCACAGCATCTGACTTGCCACCACGACAACACACACACACACACACACACACACACACACACACACACACACGCGCGCGAGAGAGAGAGAGAGAGAGAGAGAGAGAGAGAGAGAGAGAGAGAGAGAGAGAGAGAGAGAGAGAGAGAGAGAGAGAGAGATAATCAGCTGCCCGGAGCGTCCTGAAGAAGTATAACCTATTGGGTCGGTATTCTCAAAGTCTAATTATTTTGGGTATTCTCACACGCTTCCGTTTCTCACCTCAACTAATTCTAAAGGCCAAAAAGAAGATTAATCGGGTTTTCATGAGTGTTTTTTTCACGTTCATTGCACAGAAGAAGGGTCACACTACCACCAGGGTCATTAAACTACCCCTGGATATGTCCGCAACTCCTACGAAAGCTTGGGCGAGTAAATGTGAAAGGACCCTTATACTTCCCTAGTACTATAACCCGTCTCGCCTCAAGCCTTCAAATAACACTCTCACTACAAAAACATGAATTATACGAAGGAACATCACGCAAAAACTCGTCTGCTGTTCTCCTGATGCGTTATTATCAAGAAGTTCCATTACCGTTGTCTCTCCCGTTCTTCCGCAAGGCAAATAAATAACCTCAGGTCTCTCTCTCTCTCTCTCTCTCTCTCTCTCTCTCTCTCTCTCTCTCTCTCTCTCTCTCTCTCTCTCTCTCTCCTTCCATGCATTATGAAAAGTAATCACTGCGTAGGAAGGAGGATTAGGGGAGGAGGAGGAGGAAGGACATATGACGGGAAGAGGAGGGAGAGATTAAGGGGAGAGGAGGGAGAGAGGTGAAGGAAAAAGAGGAGGGGAGGGATATGAAGGGAAAAGGAGGGATGATGAAGGAGAGTGGAGGGAGATAGATGAAGGGAGGAGGAGGAGGGTGATGGAGGAAATAAGAGGGCGAAGAAAACAACGGAGGGTGTATGAGAGCAGGAAGGAGGAAGGAGGGACGAAAAGATAAAGGGAAGCGAAGGAAGAGATAGAAAGGGAAGAGAAAACGAACGTAAGGAAGACGGAGACGAGGGAAGAGGAAGGGAAGGAGACGAAGGGAAAAAAGGGAGAGTGAAGGGAGGGTGAGGCAGGTGGCTGGGGGCAAGAACCACTCCCTTCGACACCCCTCCCTCGTTACCTTGTTTCCGGCACTCCGCTTCCAATCACGGCGGGGCCCACTTTTCCCTCCTCCTCCCCCCCTTGAAGACTCAGCTCTCGTGCCTCTACCGTGCTCTCGTGCCTCCATCGCCTCCCTTTCCCTAGTTACTTGAGCTTCCTTAGTGAGTGTACTCCATCCCTTAGACGACTCAACTTTCGTCTCGGTTTTTTTTTTTTTTTTTTACAGCAAAGGAGACAGCACAAGGGCACAAAAAAAGGAAATTAAAAAAAAGCCCGCTACTCGCTGCTCCTGTAAAGAATCCGAAGAGGTGGCCGAAAGAGCAGTCAATTACGTGAGAAGAGGTGTCCTGATACCTTCCTCTTGAATGAGTTCAAGTCGTGGGCAGGAGGAAATACAGTTGAAGGAAGGTCGTTCCAGACTCTATCATATTCCTATTTATTGTATTTCAGCTTCCTTAGCAAGTGAGCTCCATCCCTTAGACAACGCCTCTTTGGCCTCTATCGTCTCCATCTTCCTCATACTTCAGAGCTTCCACTCGTAATAAAAAATAGTTCTGATCGTGTGCAATTCCCCCATTGAATTACATCACCGTCTTTGTGTCCTAAATCCTGTAAGCGAAGTGAAAGGAAGACGAGGCATATTTCCGTCCTATCCACTTTCAATGTACTTCAGTTTTTCCCTCGTGACAGTTCTGATCATCTTCAAACTTCCTTATTCAATTACATCATCATAAATGTCCCATCTATCCTGCTAGCGAAAGGATGAAAGGAATTGTATACTTCAAGAGCTTCCCCCGTGACAGTTATGATCGTATGAATCTTCCTTATTCAATTACATCATCGTCTCTGTGTTCTTTATCCTATACAGTCGAGCGGAAGTTGGAACATATAATTACACTCGGCGCCTGGCTCTCGTCCGTATGTCCCGCACCACCCACGCTGGATATATTTTAACTCCCTCCCTCCTTTCCCCGTTCCCTCCTTCACCCTTTCTCTTTCCCGTCATTCTCAGCGGCACACGCCCATCCTTCCCTACCCCCCTATACTCCTCCTCCCCCATCTCGCTCATACAGACACACAATCATGCCCTCTCTCTCCCCTGTCCCCATCCTCTCCCTCTCTCCCTTCTCCTCTGACCCCTCACCCTTCTCCTCCCTCGTCATCCTCACGAGTACAAGGGTTGATGCTGCCGCAGGATCGTCGACTAAGAGTATGTTATGACACCTTCAGCTCTTACTATAGTCTGACTCAGCTATTGAAGTCGGTAGTGACGATGATAGAGATAGATGATAGAGTTGAGGTAAAATAAAAACAGGACCACAAACATCAACCAAATAAAATAAAATAATAAATATGTCTTAAGAGAATAAAACCTCTCTCTCTCTCTCTCTCTCTCTCTCTCTCTCTCTCTCTCTACAGTGATGTTTTCACTATATATGTAAAACACTTGTCTATATATATGAAAAAATAGTATTCTATCTCTCTCTCTCTCTCTCTCTCTCTCTCTCTCTCTCGCCAACAGTACCACCACTTTCCATCACCTCCAGCCCCCAAACAGACCTCCTCCTCCGCCTTCTCCTAAACACTTGACTGCTCACGTGCCAAAGGAGACACGGAGAAGCGCTTTTCACACACAGACACACACACACACACACACACACACACACACACACACACACACAGGAAGAGAGAAAAACAGAGAGAGAGAGAGAGAGAGAGAGAGAGAGAGAGAGAGAGAGAGAGAGAGAGAGAGAGAGAGAGAGAGAGAGAGAGAGAGAGAGAGAGAGAGAGAGAGAGAGAGAGAGAGAGAGAGAGAGAGAGAGAGAGATTCCACTTATATTACCCTTATCTTTCTCTGTTTGTGTGTGTGTGTGTGTGTGTGTGTGAGAGAGAGAGAGAGAGAGAGAGAGAGAGAGAGAGAGAGAGAGAGAGAGAGAGAGAGAGAGAGAGAGAGAGAGAGAAAATATATATATATATATATATATATATATATATATATATATATATATATATATATATATATCTATATATATATTTATATATATATCTAAGTCAGTGATTTTTATGAATATATTTTGGCTTTTACATAAACATGGAAATTGACACCTTAAAATGAGAGAGAGAAACAAACATAAATATATATCCGTTTCTGCAGTTTTTTATCTTCTTTATCTGTCTTTAACACACACTAATAAAAATGCCAGTTTACGTTAAAATATATTTCCTTCCTTCCTTCCTTTTTCCTTCCTTCCACAACAATGCCTCGCCTCAAATACAAAACAAAATAATGCCTATAACACCCCAAATACAAATATCACCTTTTAATGCAAGAATATATTACAAACCCTTGAAATATTATGATTTTTTCTTCCCACTTTCTTCCCTCATCTAATCGCCGATAAAAACGCAAAAAACATAAAAACAATTTTTAACTATCACTTTTAATTCAGCCTCAAACAAGATATGAAAGATATGATTTTGATTTCCTTTTTTTTTCCTCTCTAACATAACAACAAACAACGCAACAAATCAAAAAATACAAACAACAAACAAACATTTTAATTCCCTAACGTAACGTAGGGCAGTCATCCCGTAATGGCGTGGTATTGTATTGTTTCTGTTTCTGCATTTGCTAATTGCAGGCTTGCAGGCTTCGTGACGAAATGAAAAAATCCGGAGCGCAACACAAGTATTTTTATTTTCTCCTGCTTCCCCGTCGACCCCTTCGCCATTAGGTCTTCAGTGTGGGAGCCGCGTCGATGCCCGCCAGGAAAGACTTCCAACAAACATTTCTTGCTGATGGAAACGTGACATTCGCCTCGCACGCCAAGCCACTGAATTCCCCGTAATGGTCAGGTTTCCCACTTGGCACCAGCTACTAAAAAGATTTCCTGTTTAGCGTTCCCAAATTCCTTAGCTTCTATTGTTGGTAATGCTACTTCGGGGCTATATATAGGCAGCGTTAATCCTGTAATCTTCCCAAAGAATAATATATGGCCTTAAGTTTACACAGCGTTTGCCTATCTCTCACTACAGAACCAGACAACACCAAGAACCACATCGATGGGCCAGATTCTTAAACATTTCGGCGGCCAAGTACACATATTTGAAGAGGCTTTCGTAGGATTTCTGGCTATTTCCATGTGTAGTATTATGACCCCGGTGGTATAGACTAACCCTTCTTCACACATCACACATTAGAATCCAACTCATCTCCTTTTCGGCCACTGGAAATAGTTGCTGCAAGGCGGAGGCGTCTGAATACACCAACCTATATCAATTATACAAGTAATGTTCAGCTTTAGCATCAAGTTCTAGGCCTTACAAGCCCCATCTGAGTATTCCCATGGCTAGTTTTATGAGCCTAGTGATAGTTTGACAAGACTTCTGCACCGTGAACTTTAATAAAACACTCATGACAACATGGTAACTAATAATACCCTCTGGGGAAGAATGTGGCTGAATGGCGCGACGAGGAGGAGGAGGAGTGAAGAGGCGACGTTGACGAGCTGCGGAAAATGAACGTAAAGGGAACGGCGAGTTTGTGGGATGAGAGACATGAGGTTACGATCTGAGAGAGAGAGAGAGAGAGAGAGAGAGAGAGAGAGAGAGAGAGAGAGAGAGAGAGAGAGAGAGAGAGAGAGAGAGAGAGAGAGAGAGAGAGAGAGAGAGAGAGAGAGAGAGAGAGAGAGAGAGAGAGAGAGGAGGTAGTGGGTGTTTTGTACTGAGTCGCCAACGGTTTTTTTTTTTTTTGCCTCACGTCGTTCGTCCTGCATCCTCAATAAAAAGTAGGATTAAGTTGCAAATCTCTCTCTCTCTCTCTCTCTCTCTCTCTCTCTCTCTCTCTCTCTCTCTCACACACACACACACACACACAGGAGCTGTCAGCCTGCCACACTTGCCTCCCGGCTGGCAAGGTGACGGGGGTTGACAGGTGAGTGAGGCAAGCACGACAGAGGCTGTAGAATGTGTATAGTCAATGTGTATAGTCTGTAGAGCACTGATTCTCAACCAGGGGTAAATTTACCCCTTGGGGGTAAAAAATTAAATGGTATGGGGTAAATAACTGCAATAATTGTGTATGAATGAATATAAATTTTTTTTGTGATATGAATGGCCTGTATAATTTCTCTATCAAAGTATAATATATTTTGTGCAAAAGGTAAATAATAGATATGTTTTCCTATCTTCTAATTTTCAGTGCCTTTATGATGGCAATGATTTTTTTGTAAGGGCGTAAACGATGAAATAGATCAGGTAGAGGGGGTAAATTATGGAGGATGGTTGAGAATCCCTGCTGTAGAGGAACCAAGTTAGAGGCTGTACAGGCAAGTTAATATGTAGCCTGCAAGGGCAAGCAAGTGTCTGTGGGCTGTATAGTCTGTGCATGGAAAACAAGTTACTAGTCTGAGGGCAAACATGTGTGTCTGTAGATTCTGTAAGGGCAAGCAAGCGTCTTAAGTCTGTAGGGCAGTGCTGCCCAACCCTTTTTGTCCCGTTCCCACTTTTCCGGTCACTTTTCACCTGTGGACCCCCACAACGCCGCGGGCCACGCATGACCATCCCAAGGGCCAAATTTGACACGTGGGCCGTGAGCTTGACACCCCTGGCACCGTTAGCTAATGTAAAGCAATTCTAGCATTTAAGCATTCAGTTTTAAGGATCATGTACAGTAGTATGAATTTTATTCCGAGCCGCATGGCTCCTAATTCCAGTATAATAAATCTAAAAATAATTAGAATCCATGGAAGTCTATGGGGTCCATGGACCCCTGGTTGGGAACCACTGCTGCAGGGACATGCAACTAAGTGTCTTTA
>NC_066528.1:3363913-3411413 GCF_024679095.1 Eriocheir sinensis | reverse complement strand
ACATATAGTAATGTGGTATATTAGCCATAAATTAGGTCCGGACGATAATTGTAGTGTGCTGCTATATCATACTGATCCAACGATTCGTTTAGGAGATATTTACGAGAAACAGCGTTTGTCCGCCGCTGAAATGTATAGTAGGTACGTAAATGATTTAGTGTGTGTATTCAAAATATGAGAGAGAGAGAGAGAGAGAGAGAGAGAGAGAGAGAAACACCAATGATTGTTTATAGACAACTGTATTTCAACGTCTCTCTCTCTCTCTCTCTCTCTCTCTCTCTCCCCGCTCCACGTATCCTCAGCGCGTCAACAGCGGCAGTAATATGGTGTTTGGTGGAGGTCTGGTTCAGTCTCCGTCCCGCCGCTCGCTCATGACTCGCACGCTGGAAGTCATTGAGGAAATTGGTCGACGGGGAAGGAGCGAGTCAAACGGATTCACGCGTAACTATTATACCTGCTGGCCCCTTCCGTGTCCCTCCCGCTCCCTCCCTCGCCCTGCCTCCTCGTGCCTCCTGCAGTGGTGCCAAATAGTCCTACTCAGCCTCTTATGTTTGCCGAATTCAGAGCCAAAACCTGTCTCCTCCACCCCAATAACTGACTCCATATATAGTTATCGTTAAAATGGTTAATTATCGGTGTTTCTTGGCAATAGTTATCTGGCAACGGTGCTCCTGTAGTGAAACAAGACTGAAGAGATCGTTTTGGCGTTGGCTCCCGCGGGTCCCTTCCTCCCCGCCGCTCCGCCACACCGCCCCAATACCTGTCTCTTCCTCTCACATGTTACCTAGATAGAATAGACGAGAGGAGAAGAAAGGTGTTGGGACTGAGGGCAGAGAGGAGGGGAAAAAAGGACCCGCGGGAGAGAACGCAACTTAATCCTACTTTTGATTGACGATGCAGGACAAGCGAAGTTAGGCCAAAAAAAAAAAAAAGTGACACACACACACACACACAGTAGTAACACCCACTCTCTCTCTCTCTCTCTCTCTCTCTCTCTCTCTCTCTCTCTCTCTCTCTCTCTCTCTCTCTCTCTCTCTCTCTCTCAGATCGTGAACTCATGTCTCTCATCACACAAACTCGCCGTTCCCTTAAGTTCATTTTCCACAGCTCGTCAACGTCGCCTCTTCACTCCTCCTCTTCCTCTTCCTCCACCTCCTCGTTGCGCCATTCAGCCACATTCTTCCCGGTTCTCCCTCATTTCTCATCACTTTTCCCAGTCTGTCGGTCCTGATGTCCCCGGAGTGGAGATAGAGAGAGAGAGAAGACGAGAGGCAATTTTGAGGTCACATTGTGCTGTTTACGGTGTTATGCCCGCCAAGGACCGTCACTGATGATCGTGGAGGAGCTGAGGTGAGCGGAGGAGAGTTGGAGGGGAGCGGGGCCCTGTAGGGGAGTTCACAGCGTTGGGGTCGTGGTGTGGGGCCGCTGTCTGGCTGTCTGGCGCTGCGCTTGTATTCTCATACGCTTCCGGCTCTCACAACAACTATTTCCAAAGGTCACAAAGGGTACTAGTCGGGCTCTCGTGTGTGTTTTCCTCGTTCACGGTGTAGAAGTTTTGTCATACTATCGCTAGCCTCTTAAATCCATACCCATGGGAATACTATCACAGCCTCTACGAAAGCCTTATCTAATGTGGGTGGGCGTGCAGGCCCCGAAATGTTTGAGAATATGGGCCCAGGATGGAGATTAGTCCCGTTCTCATGAGAGCTTTCCACGTTCACGGTGCAGAATCCTTGTCAAACTTAGTACTCATAAAAATAACGCATGGGAATACTGACACAGCCTCTACGAAAGCCTTATCTAATGTGTATATTCGTGTGTGTGTGTAGGCCCCGAAATGTTTGAAAATGTGGCCCTGGCTGGTACAAGAGCGTGATGGCATGAGGATGTGCTTGTCAGTGTGTTGGGTGTGTTGCCAGCCTGCTTATTACTTGTTTGGGGTGAAAGAGAGAGAGAGAGAGAGAGAGAGAGAGAGAGAGAGAGAGAGAGAGAGAGAATGTGTGTGTGTGTGTGTGTGTCAGTCACCCACCCACTGTCCGATCACATGGTTGCTCGGCTGCAACTCGCGGTTGCCAGCCAGTACCACCCTGGGAGGTGTGTGTGTGTGTGTGTGTGTGTGTGAGGGCGTTACGGCAAGAGCGTTACCTCTGAGGATAAGAAGAGAGCGTGGAATGAAGTGTCAGAAGCTGTGACAAGGTAATCACGTATTCATGATTTAATTAGCTTACAAACTAACCTAACCTTATCAATTGGGTATTTTTTGCATAATAACACAACCACTGACTTTCGAAACAACATACCTTTTCATTTTGTACCACGTGAATAGTATATATATATATATATATATATATATATATATCTATCTATATATATCTATATCTCTATATATATATATATATATATATATGACCATTTCTGCTACAACCCCCTCTCCCTCAACAACCTAACATATTTAAACCTAACTATGCCATACCTGCCCTGTCCTACCTAACATGTCCTAAATTAACATGGCAGGTCCCAAGTTTGTTTGGGGGGAAGAGGGGGTAAATCTTAAGAATAGCGCCTCCTAGCGGGTGCCATTTAGTGTGGTGGTAATTACAACATTTCTAGCACGTACGACGGGGTTTTGACAAGCGGACAGGCGTGTTTATGTCAAAAGGGGTGTATTTTTCCGCGCGGGCTCTTCCCTTTCTTCACCCTGGAGCTCGCAGTCTCATCGCCCATCGACTTAGAAGAAATCGTGAGGCCACCGTGGAAAAGTATATACACCCCTTGTGACATAAACACGCCTGTCCGCTTGTCAAAGCCCCGTCGTACGTGCTAGAAATGTTGTAATTACCACCACACCGTGCCCTAAACGCGCTCCCGCTAGGAGCCGCTATTCTTAAGATTTACCGAAGAGGGGGTTAGTGTCGATAGGGGGGGGGCTAGGCATGCCAGACTCAGAACACTTTTACAAGTACTTTATGTCAAGACTATATGGGAATAGGTAGGTTTGATGAGAATGGTAAAGTAAGATTAAAATATTATTTTGATAGCATTGGTCAAACAGATTATGGTGATATAATGTTAGATTGGAATGTACTCAAGAGAATGAAATTGCGGTTAATGCTTTGAATTTTTTTGTTACATATTCACATATTCATGCTTCAAGTAACTTGCAAACTAACCTAACCTCGTCAAATGAGTATTTTTGTATACGAACACAGCCACTTGAGTTTCCAAACAGAACATACTTTTTCCTACTGCTCCACGTGAATAGTTTCATTATGACCATTTCTACTGCAACCCCCACTCCCTCAACAACCTAACATAACTAAACCAACTCTGCTAAACCTGTCCTGCCTAACACGTCCTAACCTAACATGGTAGGTCTCCAAGTTTGTTGGGGTGGAAAGGGGGTTAGTATAAGAGAGTTAAGTCATATTTACCTCTTATTTTATTTATTCTTTATTTAAATTTTTTTTGGGTGTGTGTGTGGGGTAGGGGGTGGGGGCATGCCAGACTCTGAACACTTTTACAAGTATTTTATGTTATGACTATATCTGAATCGGTAGGTTTGATGAGAATGGTAAAGTAAGATTAAAATATTATTTTGATACCATTGGTCAAAAAGTACTCAAAAGAATGGAATGAAGGTTAATGCTTTGATTTTTTTAATATAGTTGTATTGTGTAATATCATCATATACTTAGAGAAAAGCATTTTATTAAAGTAGGTAATGAAAAGTAGTATTTTTGGCCATGTTCATAACAACTAGAAAGTTAATGTCTTATGATGGATGTAAAAAAATACTGATTTAGCTTTCCATCACAGCATGTATGAAATGTTATTGGAGAAGGTATGGGAAATAAATAGCACACCATAGAGGAACTGTTAAGAAACTCACTTCACATTTATACCCTGACAGTGCCTTCCCTGGGAGTGGACCCCGTTAGCAGGATGACTGTGAGAGGCGCTGGTATTACGTACTGCAAATATCAAAGCCCCGCATTGCGCAGTACAAGAATGAGCAGCGGCAGACTGGTAAATTTGTTGAGTTGTTATGTCTTTAAATGTAAAATTTATATTAGTCAGTTTTTTTTCGTGGTCACAGAATGCAGCTATACTGGCCACAAGTAATGCCTTCATTTCAGCTTACAGTTAATAAGTTCATAGCAGTGAACTGCATATTTGATATAAATATTTTTTTAATGTTCATCTGTCAATGACTTTCTATCTATCTATCTAAATACCTTGGCTGTCTTCCCCCAATGAAGGGTGGTGGCCAAGACAAGGCACACACTCACTCACACATTCACACTCGTGTACACCACCCTCTCAGCCGCACAGCCCCTGCGGGAGAAAAGAAGACCCTCACTGTATGGGGGATTAGCTGCACAGTTCAGACAGATGTGGTGCCCCGCAGGGCGCTGCATCCACTAACACAGACGCAGTAACATCACCTGACCCAGTACATCCATCACAAATAAACAAGGAAGACGAAAGCGACGTAGAACGTTAGAATACATCCAACTTTAAGAACAATTTGAAGAACACAGCACAGCGAGGCGACAGTGAGAAGAACAAATCATTATCGAAACACACAGGAAGCCAAAAGGGGCGTCTCGGGCCACCATACAGCCGGCGCTCTGCCGGCTTCCCGAAACCGCCCACTTCACCCAACGACAGCACCACGCTAAAGACTATAAGGACGAGAATCATGTAAACGGAAGTCATGTAGAATAACACTGCTCATGAATATTCACTCCTATGTGCTATAACCATAGAGGATGTAACAATATCATAGGGTTAGGAGTGCACCCTCAGTGCAGGAGCCTTATGTACCCAGTCAATAGGTATGACGTAGTAATGACGTATAGTGACGTAGGCAATCGCCCATATAAGGGAGTTCCCTCGGAGTACTCGGGGCAGAACTAGCAATAATTCTGACCGACACTCACGTGTCCCTCTAAATTTTAGACACAATATGTGTCGTGTGTTCATCTACGCTGTCGTGAGTAGAAAGTGAAGTGTTGTACCGTAAAGGAAAGCGCACTAGTGTCCATTGTGTATAGTGGTATTGTTTAGATTATAAGAGTATATATCTTCAGTGTATGTGTAATAAGAAATAGTTAGGATTGCAACTAGTATTGAAGTAGGACGTTACTTGTCCCTTAACAGGCAGTGTGCGAGGCCTGACGACCCGCTGGGTCTGATTGAAGTGTATTCTGTATTTTATATTATTTTTGTTATTCATAGTGTTAAGATAAGTTAAAATTAAATATAAAAAAGCGACAACGTTTCATCACCCCAACTACGAGCTCCTTCAAATACTCTTGAAGTACCAGAACATTAAGTCAGTTGTCGCTACTACAAATCAGTCTTAAAACTCCTTGAGAGCCCGGTGTCGGGCCACAACATTGGTGTCAGGTGTGGGGTAGTGAAACTTGCAATTTGTATTGGTGAATGTCCACATCCGAAAGCGAGGGAGAAGACAGTTTTTCGTGGGATTACGGGAATCAGACTTTAGAATTCAATATGCCAGACGAAACCACTCCCACCCCTTCCGATGCCGAGAGACCGATCACCCTTGCCCATAATGATCTGGTTACACTACTTAGTCGCCACACCCTGAATGATTTTAGCAGAGTGCAGGGGCTCTTACATTTTTAGGGAGGAGACGAGAAAAGTAGTAAAGCACCAAATCTCCCATGTCATAAAATAGCAAAGAAATAGATCGAAGATCTCGACAGTCGGACACAGGCAAATTGGGACACAACTGGGAAAATAGAGCTAGCCAAACAATATGCCCTGGGAATAGCGCGCGATCATCTCCTCGGTTGTATCGCCAGGTGTGGACAGGACTGGGATAAGATAAAGAAGGAATTCTTGAGTATGTATCCCACAATAAGGACCTTCGAGGTCCTCCAGAAAGAGTTGGGAGAGGCCAAACGGCGGATGGGAGAAACCCTCCGCGCATTCCTCATTAGACTGGAGATATTGAGGGACGAGTTAGCCACCCTAGAGCCCTCCGCCGCCGGGTATTTAAACAAAGTGATGGTTTTACGGTTCACTGGAGCTCTACCTTATGCCTTTACATACACCCTGACAGAAGAAGAAAAAAAGGAGCCACCGAAAATATTGAAGAAGGGGTATGAGTATATCAAGGCCCATCCAGAGTTAAAACTATCCGATGTCGATGTAGCTAAAGAAGTAAAAGTCATGAACATCTGTTCAACCCAAGTGACCGGATCTAAATCCTCTTCACAAGGCCGTTCCCAACGTCCTTCGGGCCAGTCGCGTCACCCGATATCTCAGAAGGGTGGACGGCACGCCATGCCACCCCCCCGCTCATACGGGAACGCGTCCGCGCCGCCCACATGTTACTCTTGTGGATATATAGGACACGTGGCCCGTGACTGCCCCTATGGGTGGCAACAGAGGGGTGCTTATCACCCTCCAGCGGGGCCCCGGTACCCTCAGTACCAGCCGTCCGCGCCACCCCAGTACTCTCGGAACAGGCGCCAGCCTGTCTCGCCTTGCGCTGCCTGGCGCCCGGAGTACACGGCCGGTCCCTCTCCCCGCAACTCCTGGCCTAACCATGACTAAGAGAGGAACAAAAAAAAAAACGCCGATCCCCGAATAGTTGCGGCAGTTCACGGCCCGACCAATGCACTTACACTGAGACTGTGTGTAGGCACTGATGCACGAAAGGAGATGATCTACGCGATGCTAGACACAGGCGCAGGGGTATCCCTAATAGAGGAAGACTTATTCAATAAGGTAGGTGGGAAAATGATAGCTACAGAACCTCTGTCCATACAAGGGGTAGATCGGACACCAATCCCTAATAAAGGGTTAGCTGAAGTAGTGGTGAACTTTGGGCACGGAGAAAACAGAAAAATTTGTAGTAATATCACAAGGTGTAGTGTTACCAACAGCAGTTTTGTTGGGTCTAGAATTTATGTGGAGGCAAAATGTGGTAGCTGCACCGCTAGCCGCACCTGGGCAGTTTAGCGTAATGGTGGGCGCCTACCCGGTGGAAGTCCATTCTCTGGCTGCGGGCGATATGAGCCCGTACCCAGAAGATTGACTAACCGACCGTAACCCTACCTTAGACGAGATGGAGGAAGTCCCCATGAAAGCATACGCTATTAACGTAGCGTCCTTGCTACCAGGCACGGCAGGGTATGTCACTCTGGAGACAGAGATTGGCAGAGCCCGGCAAGCCTTATTCCTTCCAAGGTCCAATGATATCCCTTCTTCATTTTTATTTCCCGGGTTAGTAACTTTAACTCCTAACGTCAAACAAACCAAGGGTAAATTCATCATCCCCTATGCTAACCCAACTGAAGAAACTATTGAGTTGCCAACAGGTGAGGTGCTGGGCCACATTTATTCTTGTCACACTGAATATTACCAGTCATCAACTAATGAAAGTGTAGCGGCTGTCACACAAACAAAAACAACAGTTACCAAGCCGCCTATCACCCAGTCCAGTAAGCAGCAAGAACTTGATAAGATGATAGACGAGCTATTTTCCCCTTCACTACGGGAAAACAACTGTCTGAAGGGCCTCACCCGCAAGTATCCTGATGTGTTTGCTCTGAAACATGAACCTCTTACTATTACTCCCTATTATGTTCACACTTTAAGGCTGAAAAATGACAAGCCTATATATAAAAAGCCATACCCAATACCAGTAAAATACCACAAGGAGATAGAAACTCAGCTCAAGGACTTAGAGGCCCAGGGTATTATACGCCCTAGTGCGTCACCCTACAGTGCACCTCTAGTCCCTGTTGCCAAGAAAGATGGCGGGGTCAGACTTTGTCTCGACTTCCGCGCTCTGAACGATGAATTGATTGATGACAGACATCCCCTCCCTAACATTAACCTCATCTTGCAACAGTTAGGGGAAAGTAAAGTTTTCACCTCTCTGGATTTACGCCAGGGCTACCACCAAGTCCCATTGGCAGAGGAATCCAAACACTTGACAGCTTTCACGACACCTTATGGCCTCTATGAATTCACTACAGTCCCCTTTGGATTAAAAACAGCACCTGCAGCCTATCAGAGGATCATGAATCAAGTCCTCATAGGTTTGACAGGTAGAATTGTACATGTATATCTTGATGATTTGATAGTACAAGGGAAAAACATGGACCATCACCTAAAGAACCTTCATGCTGTCTTAGACAGATTGCAGAAGGCCCATCTGTCCTTAAGATTAGATAAGTGTTCCTTCTTCAAAGAGCAAGTAGACTACTTGGGTCACATTGTTAGTGCTTCTGGCTTGAAGCCTCAGCCCTCAAAGGTACAAGCGGTGCAACAACTCACCCCTCCACAAACGGTCAAAGAGCTTCAAGGTTTTCTGGGATTAGTTAATTTCTATAGGAAGTTCATTAAAGACTTTGCGAAAATAGCATCCCCCCTTAATAATTTACTAAAAGGGAGGAAAGTCACCAAGAATGATAAGACGCTTCTGGAGTGGAGCGAGGAGGCATTGCATGCATTTCAAACACTAAAGAACAGTCTAACGACTGACATTGTGTTAACCTTTCCGGATTTCCGGAAGCCATTCCACCTCACTACAGATGTGTCGGATAAGGCAATAGGTGGTGTGTTGCAACAAAAGGATGAGAACGGTAGCCTGCGACCAATTGCATACTTCAGTAGGACACTCAATGGAGCGGAGCGTAACTACTCCGCGGTAGAGAGGGAAGCCTTAGCAGTTATCTATGGACTCAGTACAAACCGGCCCCTTATCTTGGGTTATAGGATTCACATCCTGTCGGACCATAGACCGCTGACTTGGCTGTTAAAGAGCACTGTTCCAAGTAGCAGGATTGCACGTTGGCAGACATTGCTGGGAGAATTTGATTTCAGTATAGATTATCTCCCAGGCTCAAGTAATATGGTGGCAGATTTTTTATCAAGGATTAGAAATCAAGAGAGCGATGTGATAGAAGGCGAATTGGATGCTAGAATTATGTCTGTCACCCATACGGGTGGACAAGACGGGTCTGTCACCTCCCCGGAGGGACATGACAAGCGAGATAAGTTTCTCCATTGGAGTCTTGAAGCACTCTTGGAGCACCAGGGTCGCGATCCTGAACTGAGAGAGATTAAGCATGCTTTAGAAAGAAACGCCGGCAGTAACGTAAATGTAAATAGTAGTATGATGTTTGATGTTGTTGAAGATAAAGAGAGAGCTGAGAAAAAGGTTGCTGAGAGGAGCAATGTAAAGTTAAATGCAGCTAAGAGACACTTTAAAAAACTGCCTCTTAGTGAAGTGTGTGTAGAGAACGGTATTCTCTACCGCAATGTTTGCGATGAATACAACAAACAGACCAGACTGGTTATTGTCCCACCAAGCTTCATTCCTAACGCGCTGGCTCTGGCACATTCCGTGCTACCTGCAGGGCACGGAGGTACCAAGGTCACGCTGGCACGTTGTCGCAAGTTCGCGTACTGGCCGGGAATGAAGGCGGACGTGGAGCAATATGTCAGATCTTGCCCTGTCTGTTGTCGGTTTAAGAAGAGGGGATCCCCGCCTGCTCCGATTATGAGATATCCTGAGGTTGTCCAACCGTTTGACAGAGTCCATATGGACATTGTCGGACCTTTGTCGGTTTCCGACAAAGGCTATAAGTATGTACTGACAGTGATTGACGTCCTGTCACGTTTCCTGGTAGCAACCCCCCTTCGGACGAAGGCAGCCAAGGAAGTGGCAGCTGCGTTCTACGAGAACGTAGTCTGTGTACACAGCATCCCGCCTATTCTAGTCACTGATCAGGGAAAGGAGTTCGTTAACACTCTCCTGCGAGAGTTGACTCAATTGCTACAGATTGATCACTTAAGGACGACTCCTTATCACCCGTCTGCGAACGGGGTGATTGAGAGGCCTAACGGCACTTTAATAAATATTCTGAGAACCTTATGTGAGGACAATAGAGGGATTTGGGACTAAATGCTTCCAGTTGCAACACACGCCTACAACACTGCCTATCATCGTGTTTTACGGGATTCCCCATTCTTCCTGCTTTTCTCCCGTGACCCTAATGTTCCTTTTGAAATGTTAGAAAATAGGCGACAACCGTGTTATGATGTAGATAGTTACAAGTCATTCACTGCTAGTGTCGCCCAAAGGACTTATAAATTATGCCAGAAGAATATTGATATCGGTTGGCAAGAGTCTGAAAGGATGTTTAGGAAGGCAAAATACAAACAGATTGAGATTGGAGATAGGGTGTATGTCAGGAACATTCCGTCCAAGGGTGAGCCTAAGAAACTTCAGCCTTTGTTTAACGGCCCCTTCCGGGTCGTCGACAAGGTTAGTCCTGTGGTCTTACGACTCCGCCATATCAGAGGGAGTAAGATCAGGACGGTTCACACCAACAATGTTCAGGTCGTTCATGAGGACTCTCTTGGACTCCATGACTCCCCTAACGTCAGGCGTGCCTACCCTGTCCCTGACAACCAAATACCAGGGCCGATTGATGATTCATTATCAATGGCCCCTCCGCCTGACGAGTCGGTACCCTTGTCGTTTGCTGCTCCCTCCGAGCCCTCCCAGCCGACTCCTGCTCCCTCATCACCTGAAGTTCTCCAGGCTCCTTCCGAGCCTCAGTCAACTCGTCCGTTACGTTCCAACACGGTACCTCCCTCACTCCCCAACGTCATGGAGCGTCCTCTTGAGTATCGTCAACGACCGGCGAACTGATACCCCCTATCATTTCAGATCCTGGGTGTTGCCCTCCCCTTACCTGCGGCTGTTCCCCTGCGGGAGCAACCTATACGTCCTGGCCTTGTCTTCTCCTCTGTCTTTAAGATGTTGTTGACAGGGCGTTACTACGTCGTTCCTGTCGTCATCCAGACAGACGAAATACAACGTCCTCTCATCAACGTGGCAAATCTGACCGCGGAAGTGTCGTGGTCTATTGAACATATGAATCAGTCGTTTCCCACTGTGGGTTTGCTCAGGCGCACTCTAGACTCCTTTCACTTTGAATTTCATAAGCTTTGTAAAGATCTTAATAACTTCTTAGCAGCCATGAGTGGTAGAGATGGGAGCCCATTTAGGACTCGCCGGAGGAGAGGGGCCGTAGACTTTGTTGGCTCGGTAGCAAACCTCCTTTTTGGCACGGCCACTCAGGCCCAGATTGATGTAATACATGAGAAACTCTCCAATCTTCACGCTCTCTCCTCGGAGGAAAGACGCCAGCTCAACCTCCATACAGAAGTCCTCAACGCTACTGTTCGGGACCTCCGTCACGTCCACTCTGCTATATCTCGTCTAGAGTCCGCCTCAGCTTTAGCCTCGGCTATTATTAGGCAGTTTTCTTTACGGACCTTGCAAATTGAGGGAGAAATGCGTATCTTGGAGACCATTCTCCTGATCCAATTGGCGCTTAGTGACCTAAATCATGATACATTAAACCTCAAACTAGGCCTTCAACAAATGTCCCAAACGCAAGTCTCCCCTCTTATTATTCCCAATGATGTCTTGCTTCGTGTACTCAGGAATGCCTCCCTCCATTATCCCGGCTTGTTATTCCCTGCGGCTCATGAATATTTAGCCTTGTACCGTGATGTCTCTAGGGTTATTTCTAAAGGTGCGCTTTTCTTAGGTACCCTTCACTTCTACTTACAGATCCCCATGAAAGGAGATCCCTCCGATGTGTTCGATGTGTTTAAAATGGACGCGTTGCCTTTTCACCTCGATGACACGCCATATTTTCTACACACCGACACACTCTCAACCTACCTCGCGGTTTCTGAAGACCGCAACCACTATATGCTTTTGGACTCCTTGGATCGCTGTACTAAACAACATCTTCTTTATATCTGCCCTCTTGTAGCCCCTGTGTATTCTACGTCTGTCCGGCGCTGCGAGATTGCCCTTTTCCTCGAGCGTCCGGATGCACTATCACTGTGTTCTAAGTCTCTTCTCAGGAACTTCCCACCAGTCTTCCTCCCGTCCCCGGCGGGCTGGGTCTCCTCCACGGATGTTCCCCAGGTCGTCACCATGGTCTGCCCGGACAGTCATGTCACCAAGTACCGGCAGACCCTGAATGGCACGGGGCTTCTTACCGTCGGTATGGGTTGTAGTGCCCACGCCGACGCGTTCAGCCTCCCTGCCTCTGCCACTTTGGATGGTGCCGAGCCGCTGACGATCCACCGGGCCCCTTTCCACGTCGGACGAGGCGTGGTTGAGTCCTTGCTGGCGGTCCATCCCTCCCTGGGCCATCCCCCTCCGCCTGCGCCGCCCGTGGCCTCTACGGACGCACCGCTGGATCTTCCCCCGACGCTCCACCTGCTGGAGGAGTCTGTCCCGGGTTCTTCCACCGGTGATGCCGCCTTTCCTTGGTGGGGCTGGCTGCTCTTTGGGTTCTCCGCCGCTGGCCTCCTCCTCTTCGCCTGCGGCCTGACCTGGTTCTTCCTTCTGCGACCCCGTCTCCTGCGTGCCTCCCGCCCCGTCACGCCGTCCCCGTCTTGGTCTGAGATGGTCGTTCGGCCTGCCGCGCGCTTCCTGCCACGAGGACGTGGCGTTATCTTGAAGGGGGAGGTATGTGGTGCCCCGCAGGGCGCTGCATCCACTAACACAGACGCAGTAACATCACCTGACCCAGTACATCCATCACAAATAAACAAGGAAGACGAAAGCGACGTAGAACGTTAGAATACATCCAACTTTAAGAACAATTTGAAGAACACAGCACAGCGAGGCGACAGTGAGAAGAACAAATCATTATCGAAACACACAGGAAGCCAAAAGGGGCGTCTCGGGCCACCATACAGCCGGCGCTCTGCCGGCTTCCCGAAACCGCCCACTTCACCCAACGACAGCACCACGCTAAAGACTATAAGGACGAGAATCATGTAAACGGAAGTCATGTAGAATAACACTACTCATGAATATTCACTCTTATGTGCTATAACCATAGAGGATGTAACAATATCATAGGGTTAGGAGTGCACCCTCAGTGCAGGAGCCTTATGTACCCAGTCAATAGGTATGACGTAGTAATGACGTATAGTGACGTAGGCAATCGCCCATATAAGGGAGTTCCCTCGGAGTACTCGGGGCAGAACTAGCAATAATTCTGACCGACACTCACGTGTCCCTCTAAATTTTAGACACAATATGTGTCGTGTGTTCATCTACGCTGTCGTGAGTAGAAAGTGAAGTGTTGTACCGTAAAGGAAAGCGCACTAGTGTCCATTGTGTATAGTGGTATTGTTTAGATTATAAGAGTATATATCTTCAGTGTATGTGTAATAAGAAATAGTTAGGATTGCAACTAGTATTGAAGTAGGACGTTACTTGTCCCTTAACAGGCAGTGTGCGAGGCCTGACGACCCGCTGGGTCTGATTGAAGTGTATTCTGTATTTTATATTATTTTTGTTATTCATAGTGTTAAGATAAGTTAAAATTAAATATAAAAAAGCGACAACGTTTCATCACCCCAACTACGAGCTCCTTCAAATACTCTTGAAGTACCAGAACATTAAGTCAGTTGTCGCTACCAGTCTTAAACCTCCTTGAGAGCCCGGTGTCGGGCCACAACACAGAGAACTTCAAGGCTTCACAGCATACACTGGTTTACCCCTGCCCCTTCATAACAATGACATTTTCCCCCAACACCTGAGTGCCCCACATGTGTGGCACCACAGATGCGCAAGCACCTTTCTCAGAGGTCGCAGGGCCGCGTCAATCCTCACACACTCACAACTGCTCTCCATTTGCTTTTGTCACGCACAGTCATTCTACTATGCTCCAGTGTCACTCCTCCCTTCAACGTCTCCTTCACACCATCCATCCATCCCTGCCGGGGCCCACCCCTCAAGCTCACACCTCTCACACTATACTGACAAATTATTACATTCATTAGAATAATAAAATAAATGTTACTTTCATAGGTGGTGTTGCACCAACTATCACATTAACAGTGATAGATGAGTTGGCGTACGACATCATCGGCCGCTCGTCTAAGGTATTCGACGGGATAACAGCGCCTTTCAGCATTGACACAACTGCCTTGGCTGATGTGCCACAGACAGGACAGCAGCAGCAGCAGCAGTCAAGCAGCGGTGAAATATCGACTGGCATGTATGTTTGTGAAAGTTTTATATCTCTTTAAAACAATGTAATAATCACTCATAAATTCAGATTCTTTGTAGATACACACTTTATCAGTCAATTACTTTACAAACAAAACAAAAAGTGGAATACTTCTGTTAATAAGTAATATTTCACCTGTATGACCCTTTTTCTTCAACTACCTATTTAAGTTACATGCATTAATCACCATGACTAATATATGACCCTTTTTTTCAGCCCTGTACCCCTAGAGACCATCTCACCACATTGCTCAATCGAGACAATATATGTGGAAGAGGTACCATCTCCTGCTCCGGCACCCACTGGTTCAACATCTGCTGCTGCTGGCCCTATGACACCTGCCACTGCTTCAGCATCTGCTCGCCCGATGACAACTGAAGCTGCTCCACCACCGTCACAACCTACTTCTTCAGTAGAATTAAGAGATGCTTTTCATAGGGCAGCAGTAAGTTTTTTTGATGCTGGGGCTGAATATTACCGCCTCAAGGCTATGAAGCTAAAGATAGACCTTAATATTAAGTAAATCTTCAAAAATATTTATCTCTGTTGCAGTTTTTTTTCCGATTTCCATGCTGACTGCTCTTCTGCGTACCTCCTTCCTCCCTGCTGTGGCCTCACTCCACAGCAGGGTTGGAGAAAATCTTTTTTTTTTTTTTCATTTAAATAATTTTTTTATTCAAGTGATTTTTTTTGCAATAATCCTTGTTTGTTTCCACTAATTATTTATTTCAGTCTTGTGAGGTCATTTTCTTGTAATAAAATTGTCCAGTGCTTAAATGAAACCATAGTTAAATATACATTACTAAAGATGAGTACTTCATCTTTGGTAATGTATATCAAACTATGGTTACATTAAACCAATGGACAATTTTATTACAGGAAAACGACCTCATTAGACTGAAATAAATAATTAGTGGAAACAAACAACGATTGCTGCAAAAAAAAAAAAAAAAAATTAAATGAAAAAAAAAATTATAAAAGAAAAAACATCTATTTCTTTCTCTCTCTATTTTTTTAATCATGATTTTCTCCAACCCTGCTGTGCAATGAGGCCACAGCAGGGAGCAAGGAGGCATGCAGAAGAGCAGTCAGCATGGAAATCTGTAACGCTAAAGTAACTATCGTCGGTTCCACGAGAACTGGCATAGATTTTCCTTCAGTTCGGACTTAGTTTTGTTATGGATGTCGTTTCAGATTAATTTATAATAGTTCAAAATGCACACACTTATCAATAAAGATATTACTGCATTAGTTTTCTATCGGTGCAATCTGTTACCTTACAGCTCACAAAGGATTTTGGAAGGAATACAAAGTCAATTTTATGCGCATCAGAACAAGTTAAGAATTAGCCAATGAGCGCGCAGCACCATCACCCATGCAATGATACCAAGTCTGCGAGTCCACCCCTGAAGGAAAATCTATGCCAGTTCTCGTGGAACCAACTATTGTACATAAATACAAAGAAGCAAAAGAGGAATTGCAATCAAACAAACATATAAATATCCGGCAATATTGTTTAAAAAAACAAATCAAGACCTCTACAGTACAACTTGGATAAGATGTTACCATGTAATGTTGATGTACAAATTTGTTTTAACTTAATATTAAAGAATACTAAAGACTGGAAAACTAATATTATTGGGCCACAAACCTTACAAATATGTAGGTAACATCAATGACAATGAAAAATATTCTATAATTTTAAAACATATAGTCCTAATTCTATACATTACATAATACCTTACAGTTTACATAAAGTCTTTGGGAAAATTAACGCTGCCTCCAAAATGTGCAAAGGTGCAACATTGCCAGATTGTCGTACTCTGCCTCTTATGTTTGTCGATTTCCGACCCAAAAACTGCTTCCATCACTCAAATAACTGCCTTCATATATGGTTATCGTTTCAATGGTTAATTATTGGTATTTCTTGGCAACAGTTATGTGCTAGAAACCGGTAAATACGTGGCTTTGAGTACGATAATTTGGCAACATTGAGGTCAACTAGGCCAGATTACTGTTAATAAAAATTAATGTTTACAAAATGGAGCATGAATATGAAAAGAAACAAAAAGTATCTTACAAAATTAATGAAATTTGTTAAGAAAATAAGCTGACTGCAAAAAAACAATTCCTTCCACATCCCTTATACACAGAGTTAGCCAGTATCTTCACTCTTTTCTAATTTCCTCTTCTCCATTTTGTTACCTGTTTCTGTTTTTCCTCGTTCCTTTGGCTTATTTTTTTTGTGTGTGTGTGAACTGAAACCTGTCTGGGGGGTTATTACACTTGGCACATTTTCCTCCGTCCTCTAATTTCATTAAATCTAAATGTTCCAAAGTGACATTACATGTTGATATTTCATTCAAAAGTGTTGTCTGGCTATAGCCTGTCTGTATGCTAGACCCTGCTCTGGTATGTCACGGTTGTCATCTAACAGGCGCACCTAACATCACTGTAGCCGATCCAGGGTTCAGTACGTTTCCTAACTAGTAGAAGGTAATGCTATAATTGTATTTCGTAAAGAATCCTTATAACCAAAAACTAACTAAAATTATGGGTATTCTTTTTCTTGAACAGAACATTGAATAAACAACAGAACAATAATATGAAAATACGTATAGCACCGTTGCCAGGTCATCGTACTCAGAGCACAGTATTTACCGGTTTCTGACGCCTAACTGTTGCCAAGAAACATCAGGATCTAACTCTTTTAGCGATAACTATAAATTAGTTTCGTTATTGGAGCCCAAAAGACAGTATACGGGTAGGAAGTCGGGAAATATAATCGGCTGAGTACGACAATCTGGCAACGTTGAGGCTGTAGCCCGCAGGCCGGAGCCAGCCTATATGCCATTTAGCGGGTGTAAGATACCACAAATAGCATATTTTTACTGCGCAAAGCAGGTGATGTCACTTATTGTGACTAAGTGAGCTTTCATATTTATCTATTTGTGTATATTTCATGGTGGCAAAACTTTCATTACTAGTTTCATTTTTACTAGTGACACGAATATGTGACTGCTTTTCACAATATAATTTCACTCAAACAAGTGAATCAGACACCACATAAATATTAACAGTGTGTGTATGAATGAATACAAAGGTAAGCACATACTTTGAGTGAACTCTAGGATGTCTCGTGGATCATTAATAAATAAAAACAATATCTGGATAAGCTACTCTTTAGCCCGTTACCGGCTATGGCTGCCAAAAAAGTCCCTCCGCCAAGTTTGTACCCCCCATTTGGTGATTGTCAGGTGCGCCTATTGATAATCACCATCATTGTGGTCACTATCACTGCCATTATGACCACCCTCCTCCTCCTCCTCTGGTGCCTGGATGTTTCTTGCCTTACAAATATTGTGTAGGACAGCACAACAAGTCACAACTTGGCAGGTTTTCTCTGGGCTGAGACGAACCTCGCCATGAAGGACGTGGAATCTTCTCTTCAGCTGCCCAATTCCACGTTCCACCAAACTGCGTGTAGTTCTGTGTGCCCTGTGTGAAATGGGTATCTAATGAGTAATGATGAAGCATATAGTGCATTAAATTGTAGGGATTATTATTGTTCCACTAGTGCTCGTGCTCTTAACTTTTTTTACTACCAAAATGGCCGGCCAATGGAAACAAAAATACAGTAAAAAAAAAAAAAAAATCCCGCTAAACTTGCCGGCCACACCACAGGGAACAGTCAGAGAAGAATGGCCGTGATCAAGAGAGATGTCCTGACACTCCTCGCTTGAAGAAGTTCATGTCGTAGGAACTTGGAAAAATAGGAAGAAGGTTCCAGAGTTTACCAGTGAGTGGGATGAAAATGTGAACATACTGGTTAACTCTTGCGTTACGTAAATTGACAAAATAGGGATGAGAGTAAGTAGATAGTCTTATGCGGCGGGGCCGCGGGAGGGAGAGAAGCATGCAGTTAGCATGCAGCATCGCGGCGAAGTTTAAGAGATTGAAGACAGTTAGTCAGAGGAGGAGAGTTGATGAGGGTGGCATTAGATAGTTGATATTTATCTTAGTTTTTTTTTTTTTTTTAAGGTGAGAGAGTGGTGTACATGAGTGTTAATGTGTGTGTGTGCCTTGTCTTGGCTACTCCCCCTTCAATGGAGGAAGACAGCCAAGGTTTACAGATATATGGATAGAAGTTCATATTTAGTTTTGGTAATTTATCCTGACAATTTTTTTTCTGGTAAATCGATGGTGTTTTGATTGCTTTGTTATATAATTGATTGGCACTATTTTTTCTAATTTCTGAGGAGGTTAGGGTGGAATGGGTAAAAAAATCACTGCTGTTTTTCAACATAAATGTTTAACTAATTCATTCAAAGTACATAAAAATTTACCAGAAATTTTTGTGTGTGCAATTGTGAGTGGGTTCACTTGAGATTGGGCGTCGCCTTATTGGCTCGACTGACAGAGACATGGCTCTGTATGTCGAAGGTCCCTGCCAGTGTTCTCTGATACACTCACAATCAAAGATGGAGTACCTAGATAGTAGCAGTGAGTAATCTTAGGTCACTTTGGAGTCATTGGTCACTGGCAGAACCTGATTGGTTAATAATTAAATCACAATCTTATGAGAGTACTGCTATTTACATCACATACTTCATAGTATGTTGGCTTAGTAATAAAAGATGCTGAAAACTGGATTCCTCTACTTTATTGAATATAGGAGTAATTATATACTGAATTTGTAATGTAGCCAAGATAAAAAAGCATGTTTTACAGTGGTCTCATGAAAATAAATAGGCTGACAATTACTATTTTGTTATAATGTCTATTGAACGTTAATACCATAGCTTTGAGCCCAATGATGAATATCTTCAAGCAAGACACAAATAGTAACAGATTGGTCACCAATTCACTCAGTCAACACAATTCTCCAGAAAAAATTACACTGAATTCACAATAAAGTCGTTTTTTCCACCCTGGAACTTTGTATCAGAAAACAAGTAACAAATAAAAGTACAGCTTTCCACCTGGAATAAGGGAAACATAAACAACCAAGTAACAAATAAAACTACAACTTTCCACCCGGAATAAAGTAACCATAAGCCAAGTAACAAATAAAAGTACAACTTTCCACCCGGAATAAAGTAACCATAAGCCAAGTAACAAATAAAACTACAACTTTCCACCCGGAATAAAGTAACCATAAGCCAAGTAACAAATAAAACTACAACTTTCCACCCGGAATAAAGTAACCATAAGCCAAGTAACAAATAAAAGTACAACTTTCAAGGAAGTACAAGGCATGCCTCCGATTTTTTCCATTTGTGAATACGCAAAACCTTAGTAAGAGCAAGTTATTACATTAATAATTACATTCTCTTTAAGTACATGATCATGGTTACCACAGGAAGCTCCCAAAAGTTCAATTATTCCATTTGTGAAGCAATGACTGGAGTAAGAAATAAATATATAATTAATTTTGTGGGGCAAAGAAATACAAGAACATTTTACTACGAGAAGGCCTCCAAATTCCATTTAAACCATTTGTGATTATGTAAGCACTGCTCAAGTAAAATAAATACACAGCTTTTACATAAAACTCAAAGAAGTACAAAATTATACAGCAGGGAATTACTTCATGAGATAGACTTCACAGTCTTCATTCACCACATGATTTTGGTTAAAAGACAGACTGACCACGAACTCACTAGCTTCCAACTTGTAGTATAATAGCTGTAGCTGAGAATTGGGGGGGGACAACTGATATGTTTTCCTCCCACTTATACCAATATAATTTATTTTATTTTTCGTAACTCATTTTTACATAAATATTTAAGGTACGCCGTTTTACTTCCCACACAAGTCATGCAACCTAACCTAACCTAAACTGACCTAACCATGTAGATGTGGTCGCCTCGATCTTTCGTTTTTTCTAACTCGATTACATGTTTGGATTGACTTATTCAATACAAGCATTAAATTAGTACGTGAAATGATTACTTATTAAGTTTAGGTCCGCAACTGAACCATTAACAAAATAACAATACATATGCAATGATTCGATAGAATACTATTTTTAATGTTTTTTTTTTTTAACAGGCGCATGCTATAAACTGTGATTGTTACTATACATAAAATAATAATTTTCACATTCTCCCAAAACAAATAACTCAAACTCTTCATACATCTTTTGTACAAACCTTCAACAATCATGGAAACGCTTTTTAAATCAAATTCAAGGACTATTCCTTTATTGTTGAAAATAGGAAATAGTTACGGATACCACTGGCTAGGCGCATCATTTTACGGATCCGGTTCATTTACTATTATGCTCGGTTAGGTTACTATTTAGTTCGGTTGGGTTGCTATTAAGTTCGGTTAGGTTAGTATTACGTTCAGTTAGGTTACTATTAGGTTCGGTTAGGTTAGTTTTACGTTTGGTTAGGTTCAAGTATGTACTGGTATCTGTATCAAGGCTGAATGAAAATATGATTACTACTTATTGATATATAGTGAAGTTAATAGTAAAGTCGAAAGTTAATACCAAGTTTAGTATTAATAGTTGACGAGGATACGGGCCCCAGGTTCCTCTTGCCCCAATCGAAAATAACAGTAAGGTCTGAGGCGAAGCGTTCTGTTGCCTCCAGCCTTGAATCGTTAAGTTCCTGGGTCATCTATTAAAAGAAGTTGAGTAATGCAGAGTGAAGTCATCGGCGTAAGAATGGATAGGACAGTTCGTTTTGGAAAGATCATCAATGAACAACAGAAAGAGAGTGGGAGATATGACAGAACCCTGTGGGACACCACTGTTAATAGGTTTAGGGGAAGAACAGTGACCGTCTACCGCAGCAGAAATAGAACGGTCAGAAAGGAAACTGGAGATAAAGGTACAGAGAGAAGGATAGAAACCGTAGGAGGGTAGTTTGGAAAGCAAAGATTTGTGCCAAACCCTATCAAAAGCTTTTGATATGTCCAGCGCAATAGCAAAGGTTTCACCGAAACAGCTAAGAGAGGATGACCAAGAATCAGTTAGGAAGGCAAGGAGATCACTAGTAGAACACCCCTTGCGGAACCCATACTGGCGATCAGATAGAAGGTCAGAAGTGTAAAGGTGCTTGTGAATCTTCCGGTTAATCAATGATTCAAAAGCTTTAGATAGACAAGAAAGTAAAGCTATAGGACGGTAGTTTGAGGGAATGGAACGGTCACCCTTTTTAGGCACAGGCTGTATGAAGGCATACTTCCAGCAGGAAGGAAAGGTAGATGTTGACAGGCAGAGGCGAAAGAGTTTGACCAGGCAGGGTGTCAGCACGGAGGTACAGTTTTTAAGGACAATAGGAGGCACTCCATCAGGTCCATAAGCTTTCTAAGGATTGAGGCCAGAGAGGGCATAGAAAACATCATTTTGAAGAATCTTTATAACAGGCATGAGAGAGTCAGAGGGGGGATGAGTGGGAGGAATATGCCCAGAATCGTATAGAGTGGAGTTTTTAGAAAAAGTCTGAGAGAAGAGTTCAGCCTTAGAGATAGATGAGACGGCAGTGTTGCCGTCAGGACTGAGGAGAGGAGAGAAAGATGAAGAAGTTAAGTTGGAGGAGACGTTTTTGGCAAATGCCAGAAGTCACGGGAAGAATCAGAGAAAGCAAGGTTATGATATTTTCAATTGACGAATGAGTTTTGGTTAGTCGGAGAATAGGTTTGGCAAGGTTCCAGGCGGAAATTTAAAGAACATGATTACCACGAGTGCGAAGGCTCTGGTACCTTTTGTGAGCCAACTCTCTATCTTTAATAGCAAGAGAACAAGCGTGATTGAACTAAGGCTTTTTAGCATGGGGTGTATAAAGTACGTGTAATGAGTGCCTCCATTCCAGAGACAATCACCTCTGTGATGCGCTGAGCACACACAGAGGGGTTTCGCTCCTGGAAGCAATAATCATTCCACGGGAAATCGGAAGAGTACATCCTCAGGTCGTTCCACCGAGCTGAAGTAAAATGCCAGTGCATCGCCTCTTCGGTGGGTCCAGAGGGTGTACAGGAGCGATAGGACAGGATACAGAAATAAGGTTGTGATCGGAGGAGCCCAACGGAGAGAACAGTTTGACAGAGTAAGCAGAAGGGTTTGAGGTAAGGATGGGGTCTATAATGTTGGGCAGGTCTCCAAGACGGTCGAGAATACGTGTAGGGTGCTGGACCAACTGCTCTAGGTCGTTGAGGATAGCAAATTTGTAGGCTTGTGCACCAGGCTGAAGATTTCAGCGAAGGGAGAGTGGGTCAAGATGTGCTCCACTTTAGAGTTCAAGTAGTCAAAGAATTTTACATAGTTAGTAGAGTTAGGTGAGAGATAAAGAACACAGATGTATTTAGTAATAGAATGACAATGAAATCTTAGCCATATGGTGGAAAATTCTGAAGAATCAAGGTTGTGGGCACGAGAGCGAGTGATGTCGTTGCGCACGTAGGCGCAACATCCAGCTTTGGATTGAACTTTAGGATAGAGATAGTAGGAGGGAACAGAGCAGAGACTAGAGACTACGAGACCCCAGACAGGAGGAGGACCTACTCATGACAGTTCCTAAGAGTACACACACGATACTACACAAGGCTTTAAGGAGACTACGAGAGCCCAACCAGACGGAGGACCTACACATGACAACTCCTATGAATATACACACGACACTACACAGGGATACATGAACACTACATCTTCTCATCCACTCGCCTCATCTTACTATTATAGCAGTCTTTCATCTCTTAAATTCCGCCGCAATGTTGCATCTCTTTCCATCTTCTATCGATATTTTCATGCTGACTGCTCTTCTGAACTTGCTAACTGCGGCCCCGTTGCAAATCCCTCATGTAAAAGTTAACAAGAATTTTTTTTTTTGCTTCTTTTTAGTTCTTGTTTTTATCCTTGAGCTGGTTTCCTTGCTCATAAAAAATAACTTCATTGCTCCGGTTGCCAACGCTTCTCTAAACATAACTCAAGCCTCCTTTTATCTAGATAGCAACGTGGAGGTAGCCTAGAGGTCCTCAGATCTAGACAGCATAATCTAAATGAGGACTAACCAGCGGGAGATACAATTTAACGACAACTTCTGTGTTTCCGTTGCCACCGCTTCTAGAATCACAACCTCAGCCTCCCTTCATCTAGCTAGCAACGTGGAGGCAACCTGGAGTCCCTCAGATCTGAAGAACATAGTCAAGGTGAGGTCTAACTAGCGGCAGAGGCATTTTATATCTTTGCTCTGGTCGCTAACGCTTTTAAAAATAACCCCAGCCACCTTTCATCTAGCTAGCAATGTGGGGGTAGCCTGGAGGCCCTCAGATCTGAAGAACATAATCGAGGTGAGGTTTAACTAGCGGCAGATGCATTTTATTTCTTTGCTCTGGTTGGTAACGCTTCTTAAAACACAACCACAGCCTCCTGTCATCTAGCTAGCAACCTGGAGGCAGCCTGGAGGCCCTCAGATCTCTGGCAGGAGGGTCATTTGCATTGTCTACGGTGAGCTCAGGGAACGAATGCAAACCTAATTACGTTCCTTGGGTAAGTTTGCATTTAATATCCCCGGTAGGCAGGCAGGCAGGCGGGAAGCTGATTAATTGACATGTTTACGCCTGACTCCTGCCATTCACCCTTGATCAGAGGCCAATGAAGAGTGACTTTAATGAGGTAATGACTGAGGAGGATGACGAAAAGAAAAAGGAATGATAATAATAATAATAAGAAGAAAATGAGTTTGTGAATAGGATATCATCTTGTTTTTTTTTATATTTTTTGTTCATGGTTAAGGAACGAGAGAGAGAGAGAGAGAGAGAGAGAGAGAGAGAGAGAGAGAGAGAGAGAGAGAGAGAGAGAGAGAGAGAGAGAGAGAGAGAGAGAGAGAGAGAGAGAGAGAGAGAGAGAGAGAGAGAGAGAGAGAGAGAGAGAGAGAGAGAGAGAGAGAGAGAGAGAGCAGGGGAAAAAGGGAAATAGGACCTACCCAAATGGACTAGATAGGAATGTGTGTGTGTGTGTGTGTGTGTGTGTGTGTGTGTGTGTGTGTGTGTGTGTGTGTGTGTGTGTGTGTGTGTGTGTGTGTGTGTGATGCAACTCGGTCCCTGAAATAACACTAAACTCAATATTTTTATGCACAACTCAAAAATACTTCATACTCCCTGACATGCGTACTGATTGAGATAGCGCGTACAAATAGGCTTCACATCAACAAACATTATACTTTCTGCACGTTTTTTGATGAGTTCTCTCCTACCACGGGGCTAACGGTACGGAGATGAGCACCGCCGCCACGTGCAGCTACTTGTATACTCCCAACTTCACCTTCTTAACCCCGCTCGGTCCATTCCAGGCCGTGGCGGTGGCGTGTAGGTAAGCCTTGCCGTGTGCGTGAGTGTGTCCGCCCCGCTACCTCCTGCACTGGGTCATCCTCAGCTTTAATCGTGCCCGGAGATTCCTGGTCCTGGCTGATGTACTGTTATAAACCCTTCGTCTTCTCTGTAGCTTTATTCTTGCTATTTTCTTCGTGGTCTTGTTCTTGATTTACCTCTTTATCTTTACCTTCATATTCTTTGGTTTCTTTTTTCCTTCTCTGTGTTTTTGTTCTTGTTCTTGAGCTTCTTCCTCTTCACCTTTTTCATTTTCTTTTTTTTTCTCTTCCATTTTTCTTTTTCTTCATCGTTCTTCTTTTTCTTGTTCTTGTTCTTTTCTCTCTAATTTTTCTTCTAGTTTTTCTTGTAACAGTATATTTTCTCGTTCCAAATTATCGTACACTGTATATATTTATCAGTGTATGACAAAAAAATAAAATAAACTCTTACACTCACATTAATATCCAATCAAGGATCATAAAAAATACTTCATTATTGACACAGTTTATACGAGTGCAAATGATACGAGACCATGTTCCTCGCCCATATTTGATTGTCGCGTTCTGGTACAGTTACGTATCACGCACTATTGGGAACGCCGAGTGTGTGGGACAGACGGCAACCACCCACTTCAAAGGACACAAAGAGAATGCTATTCACTGTGTGGCAGCTAGCAGATGAGGTGGAGGTGGTGGTGATGCTAGCTATATGGTTGATGGAGGCGTTGATGGTGATGGTGGAGATATCACTGGTGTTGTAGTGGCGGTGTTGGTGGTTGTTGTTATGGTGATTTCAGAGGGGTTAGTGGTGGTGGTGGTGGTGGTGGTGGTGGAGGCGTGAACAGCGGCATCAGCGCAGGAAGGAAGGTGGTCGCGTGCCTCCCAGATGTAACTTAGCACAATGACTGCACCGGCGCGGCCACATCACCCTTACTCACCGCCATGCAACCCTGTCATTCCTTGCCCTTCCCGTCCCTTCCCTTCCCTTCTTTCCCCCGCCCCGCCATGCCACACCCCACGACACGGCAGGGGAGAGGAAGAAACGAGGGAATGCAGACGCGGGGTGAATGGTGGAATGCAAGGCCAGAACGAATACCAAGACCCCTAAGGGAGTAGTCTGACCTTCTTAGTAAGGGGGTCGGTGGCCTCGGTGCTCATCTCCGTCTCACTGGAAGATATTTTTCCTTGAGTATACATGAAGACATTAGTCGATTTTTAAGCTAAACGCACACACACACGCACGCATACGCACGCACACACACACACACACACACACACACACACACACACATATATACACACACACACACACACACACACAAACACACATAAGATCGTCGAGGAGAGTAGGAAGTAAAAATTCATTGTTCCTTTCGTAACTAAAGAAGATGTAGCAGTGGTGGGCGCGGGTGAGGGCGGGAAATGACCACAGCAGCGCGGGGCCGCCTGGCTCTCGCGCCCTGAGCTAAAACATCAGGCCGAGCTGTTTTCCTGTGTTAATATAGCTGATGGATCACGCAAATCATGGACGGCCTTTATGCAAACAAATAATATATATATATATATATATATATATATATATATATATATATATATCTATATATATATATATATGTCTATATATATATATATATATATATATATATATATATATATATATCTATATATATATATATATATATATATATAAGTGGGGCAGGCATGTTTTTATAGGGGCACCTTCTAGCTTGGCTCATTCTACCCCTCGGAACTCATCTTTGAGGTTCTCTTTAGAGAGAATATCTAGAGTCCGGGTTGACGGGTGGTCTTCAGGACAGCATGTGGGTAGTCTTAGGCCACTCAGAGGTGACTGAAAAATCCCAACTGTGGCATTGGGAAGGTCTCGAACCCGCGTCCTCCTGATTGCGACGCCGGTACGCTAACCACTTAGCCACCGCAACTATATATAAGAACGAAATGGCTAGCTAGAAAAAAAAATATATAGATAGTTAAGCAGATAGATATAGACAGAGAAACAAAGATTCATTTACAGACATAAAGAGATAAAAAGAATGAGAAAGATTGAGAAAATGAGAGAGAGAGAGAGAGAGAGAGAGAGAGAGAGAGAGAGAGAGAGAGAGAGAGAGAGAGAGAGAGAGAGAGAGAGAGAGAGAGAGAGAGAGAGAGCACCCACATTTTGCAAACTAATTCTAGAGCCATTCCATCATTTCCTTCCACCCAGGACTCGCTCACAGGCCGCGTCGCCGCCTCTCAGCATTCATTCCTCGCACACTTCTCGTCCGCTCAGTAGTAGGTAATGGTGACAGTGACGGGACCAAAATAATTCGCAAGCATAATCAAGAATTTGCAGTCAAAAAAAAATGACGTCGAAAAATTTTTGACGTCGAAAAATTTTTGTACGTCGAATTTCCCGGCCGGCCGTGCGGCCAGTCAGCCGGACGGCCAGCCAGCCGCGCGGGCAGCCAGCCGCCGAGGGGACCTCCCCACTACCCAACCGGGGAGTGGTCACAAACCTACCCAAAAGTGACCATTCCCCCCCCCCCCCACCCACCCACCCACCCCACCCCAAACACCCACCACCTTCCACGCCATCGTGTCTCCCCGGAGGCCTGAGCGTCACCCTCCTGCCGGGGATTGGTTAGGGGCGTCCTTTCGCGCCGTGCCGGGGCGTCGCCCTCCTGCCGGGGATCGGTTAGCGCGAGCGGTGACGTGTTCGGGGGATCGGTTAGGGGCGTCCTTTCGCGCCCTCCTGCCGGGGATCGGTTAGCGCGAGCGGTGCCTTGTTCAGGGGATCGGTTAGGGGCGTCCTTTCGCACCGTGCCGGGGCGTCACCCTCCTGCCGGGGGATCGGTCCTTTCGCACCGTGCCGGGGCGTCACCCTCCTGCCGGGGATCGGTTAGCGCGAGCGGTGCCTTGTTGGGCGGAGGCCTGTGGCTACCTTTCCCCTCCTCTCCCTCTCCCGCTATTGATTTTTTTCCAGTTTGCCAGCATGTGTGCGTGTCCCCCCTCTATGCCCTACCGGTGACTTGATGGTCAGTCTGAGGGTACCACTACCCCTCCCTCTACCCGCTATTGATTTTTCAGTTTGCCAGCATAAGCGTGTGTGTGTGTGTGTGCGTGTGTTACTGTTGATTTTCATATTGACTGGAGTTATATCGATTGTCTTGGGGTAGGAACGGGAAAAGTAGATTTTATACATTTTTATTGAAATATAGTGGAAAAAATGGTATGACAAGTTATTATATTACCTTAATCTAGTCTATTTTATTTGTTCTTTCTTAATCCAGGCTAATTTGTTCTTTCTTAATCCAGACTAAATACATGCTATGCCTACTAGTCTATTTTATTTGTTCTTTCTTAATCCAGGCTAATTTGTTCTTGCTTAATCCAGACTAAATACATGCTAAGCCTACTAGTCTATTTTATTTGTTCTTTCTTAATCCAGGCTAATTTGTTCTTTCTTAATCCAGACTAAATACATGCTAAGCCTACTAGTCTATTTTATTTGTTCTTTCTTAATCCAGGCTAATTTGTTCTTTCTTAATCCAGACTAAATACATGCTAAGCCTAAAAACTAAAAAACACACAATCGCCATAAAAAAAAAAGACATATTACAAACTCACACCGTACAGGCTCAAAGAAATACAATGGAAACCCACCATCCTACCCTTTTTTTTTTTTCCCTCCCCCAAAATAAATCCTAATTGAAAGAGACATATTACAAACTTATGTCGTACATGCCCAAAGACAGCCCATAAAAGGATGACAACACGAGTACATATACAAATGAAGAAAAAAATACACAACACAAGCACATATATATAAAAAATAATACACACAGAGCGAGTACATATATAAAAAATTGTTAAGCACTAAATATAGGACTCTCATCAAGAACATTTATATAAAAAATAATACACACAGAGCGAGTACCGGTTAGGGGCGTCCTTTCGCACTGTGCCGGGGCGTCACCCTCCTGCCGGGTGGACTTAAGACTCGAGTTTTGGAGCACGACATGTGTGTTTGGGCGGGAAAAAAAAAACTGGTGTGCATGCGGCTTGGTCCCCTACGCCTTTTCCGGCGTGCCCACGCCACCATGTCTCCCCCCTACCCCCTTCTATACCCACCCTTATGCGAGCGTCGGCTTGTTGGGCGGAGACCTGTGGCTACCATTCCCCCACCTCCCTCCTTGGGCGGAGGCCTGTGGCTACCATTCCCCTACCTCCCTCCACCCAGGGAAATTTATTGAAGAAAAGTTGCTCATTTTATCACGAATGAGTCTGTGAAAAGTATAGTTTATAAACTTATAAGGAGAGAAAGAGAGAGAGGAGCGAGAACGGGGAAAAAAAAAAAAAAAGTAGAACAGCGGAAGCAAGGCCTCGGCTTGGTGACCGAGTTATTTATTGCCTCCGAGCACCCGCCACCACGCCACGCCGTCTCTTTTCAGTCCATCTGCGACAATCGAAGCGAAGGGAGACACGAGCGTGAGTAAAGTGGTGTATATGCGTAACCGTTTCGTCTGTGAAAAAAAAGAGTGTGGGGAACGTGCGCTATCGGTGTGATTTAAGCTGCGTATACCTCCGATTTCCCACGACCGTATTTTATATATGAAAATTGGACGACAGTCAGTCAAACCGACCAAAAGGGTGTGCTACGCGCTGAGCATCGCCCTCCTGCCGGGATCGGTTAAGGGCGCCGTTCGCTCCGTGTTGGGGAGCCACCACTATCTTTCACGCTATGCCGGCGCGTGCCTCCCTCCAGCCACCATTGACGCCCCCCCCCGGTGAAGTATGGGTATGTGTTTGGGCTAGCGTGAGCGCTGCTTAGCCCCCGATCCCTCGCGAACGGCGGCGGCGGCGGCGGCTGAGGTTTGAAAAAGGGGTGTGTGGGGAGACGTCCGTGTGATTTGCGCATATTTTATATACACGCGCTTGAAAAAATCCGCATGAATTGTGTATATTTTATATAAATGAACTAAAAAAAAAAATGGAAGATACCGGCGATAGTAAGGATAATTGTTTGAGTTTCAAAAAAGAGATAAATGAGGAGGTAGATAAACTCATGGACATTATTAACAGCAGTGGCGAAGGAGAGGAGGATATGGACGGTAATTGTTTGAGTTTCGATGAAGATGGAGGAGGAGGAGGAGGAGGATGAGGAGGAGGAGGACGGGGAGGAGGACGAGGAGGAGGAGGAGGAGGAGGATGAGGAGGAGGAGGAGGAGGAGGAGGAGGAGGAGGAGGATGAGGAGGAGGAGGACGAGGAGGAGGAGGAGATGGATGATGATGTTTGCTTGAGTTTCGATGAAAAGAGAAAGGAGGAGCTAGATAAATTCGCTGACATTACTATCAGCAGCGGCGGAGAATGGGACGGAGAGGAGGAGGAAGAGAAGGAGGAGGAGGAAGAGGAGGGCGAAGATTGTAGCGACAATGCTATTAATGATGATGATGATGATGATGATGATGATGATGATGATGGTGACAGGGGGTTTGCCGCGCATACCCCTGTCAGAGAAAGGGCGGAGGGGGAAAAGAGGACCTGTCCAGCGGCAAGCAAAGATGAGGTCAGCCAACAACGCGGGGGTGGAAGTGGGTGTCCCGCTGCCAGCGAGGAAGAGGAAGGGAGCGTTGGTGACGGCAATATTGATAGCGACACACCACCCGCTGATGAAGATAATGTTGAGAGACAGCGCGCAGAAGTCATCAGAAGGGAATACGCCTTTGATCGCGATTTACTTTATTTAGAGTTTAGTATACCTCCAGATGACGCTAGCGATCCACAGAGCTTTCTTAGAAACAACAGAGTAGAATTTATTCAAATATTACGTGATGAGATAGAAGCCATGGATCATCCTCCCCCCCAAGTCAGGGCGTATGCTGAAATGCGAATCCAACTTGTGAGATTGGGCGAGGAAGAGGATATTAGTCCGTTTTATATGGTTTTTCCATCAGAGCTCATTACCCAGGGCGAGGTACCGCGTTTTGTAGAAAACGTAGTCCAGTACATGGCGGAACGCTTGGAAAGACATTTGAATGAAGTAGAAGGCTCGGGTTTCATGATACTGGAAATTGACATGTTTAAAGTAATCTTAGGTAGAACAGGTCATCGAGCGGCGATAGGCATACACGTCAATAAACCATTGGGCTTCCGGGGAGCTCGCACCATTTTTAACCCTTCGGGCGAGGAGGGTTACTGTCTTGTGCAATGTCTCGCGGCTCACGCTCTTTTGGAAAAAGATCCTAAAATTCAGGACCTTCCTCGCAAAACAAAAACACTGAGACAATGCAAGAAATTAGTGACTGTGCCAGATATAGATTTCCCTCTAGCGTGGGAAGATATTGCGCTAATCGAGCGGATGAATAAGCTCTCCATTTATGTGTACGCAGTAGCCCCCATTGATGATGATGATGATGATGATGATGATGATGATGAGGAGGAGGAGGAGGAGGAGGAGGAGGAGGAGGAGGAGCGCCAAAGAATGCGTCGGAAGAGCGGAAATAGTTGGGGTGGGACTAGGCACGAGATTTATGTAACCCGGAAAGGTGCAGGTACTGGGACATATGTTGCTTTATTATTACTGGATGGGCAACATTTTGCCCTCATAAAAGATTTCGCAAAATTCATGCCAGCATTTATGAGAGGTCATAAACGGCGCTTAAAAGGCCAGACGCTGAATCAGTACTCTAGATATTGCAAAACTGCTTGACTGGATATTTTGACAAAGCCGACCTTGAGGAACATGAAGCCAGTTGTCAGATTCAGCAAAAACTTGTATTCCCCACCTCAAAATCAGTGCTGCAATTCACTGACAGCGGTAAAACATACCCTCCATCGCACACTGCCTTTTTTGATTTTGAGTCTATTCTTGACGACTCTGAATCCAACAGTCACGTTATCAATCAGCACAGAGCCATGGCGTACGCCTTCTGCATCTTGGATTCAGCGGGCTCTGTAGTTTGCAAACAGAATTACTGCGGGAGAGATGCAGCGTCACACTTTCTCAAGAACCTGGCCTCCTCCTGGAGGAAAATTAAAGAGGAAAGGAAAACATATGACATGGTCCTAACCCCCGAGGCGGTAATTGATTTCAAACGTCAGACGACGTGTCAGATTTGTAAGAAAGAATTTCAGAATACAAAAGACAAACATCGCCATCACGATCATACCAGACCTGGCCCAAACTATCTTGGTGCATTATGTAGAAGATGCAATACATTATGTGTCAGTAACCGCTGTCAACTTCCTACATTTGCCTTTCACATGACTTATGATATGAGCCTGATACTGAAAGAAGCCGACCGACAGAGTTTCCATAGGAAGAAAACTAACGTAATCACTAAAGCGGGATTACGTTTTTTGAGGGTAGATGTGGACAATATAAAGTTTCTCGACGCGAGAGCCTTTCTTGATGGCAGTCTGGCCCATCTCAGCGCAGAACATATTGCCTCGGGGGAATCTCTACCTGTCACTCGAGCGCTCATAAATCATTTCCCCGCACCGGCGCGTGAGCTCCTCCTCACAGGAAAGCAATGTTTTCCTTACGAGTTCGTCAATGATTTTGACAAATTAGCGCGTCAGTCACTTCCAGACATTGAAGATTTTTATAGCAGGCTTAAAAGCCGCGGCGTAAGTGAGGAGGAGTACAGCCACGCGCAAGCAGTGTGGAATGCCCTGGGTTGTCAAACCTTAAAGACTACATGCGCGCATACCTTCTAGTAGATGTAGGCTTGCTTGCTGACATTCTACAGAAATGGCGAAGCGTGTTGCATGAAACATATGGATTAGATATAACACATTATGTCTCTCTCCCCGGATACGCTTTCGACAGCTTCTTAAAATCAACAGAAGCCAAAATAGAACAGCCGAGCGATCCAGACTTGTATCATCTTGTAAGAGACAATGTAAGAGGAGGCTTTACTACAGTAGTCCAACCACAGGCAGTTGCAAATAACCATCACATTAATCCTGATTTCAACCCCGAACGAGACACCCCAACACACATTATCTATTTAGATAAGAATAGTCTGTATCCTACAGTAATGTGTAGGCCGCTTCCTGAGAGAAATTTAAAAAAATTATCGGTAGAAGAAAGAAAGGAGTGGTTAAGAACTCATGACATAGCAAATGTGGAGACGAATGGAAGCGTGGGGTACTGGTTTCGCTGCGACTTACACCCAATTGAGCCCGATGTGGCTAGGTCAACGGATGAGTTTCCACACATCTACCACATGGACATAGATAGCGAGCAACACCTGTCTGAACACAGCAAGGCATTTATGGCGAAAACAGGATGGCAACTCCCTAGGGTGACGCGAAAGCTTGTTGGATCGCATTGCGCTCAGTATGGTGTCCTCACCACGCTACCCATGTTGCAGTTTTGCTTGGGAATGGGAGGTAAAATTGCAGAAATCCACGATATCTATCAGTTTACCCAATCCACATTTCTTAAAGAGTTTATGGAGGGTAACATCAAAGCACGACGCGAGGCCAGCAGTAAAATCCTACAGAAAGCCTATAAAGTCATTTCAAATAGTATATTTGGTCGAACCCTTATGGATCCAGTCAAATATAGCATAAATACAGACATTGTAACCTCCAAGTCAGCACTACGGCGCAGGTTACGAGACCCATTATTCAAGAGACTCATACCTCTTAGTAACGACAGAGTCCTTGTTGTTCGAGGAAGGAAGAACATTCGCATCAACCAACCAAATTACATTGGTTATCAGATTTTGGAGCTTTCTAAGGTTGAAATGTACGACTTCTATTACCACATAATTCGAAAAGCCTGTGGCGCAGAGAATGTCTCATATATTTACGGCGACACAGATTCGGCTGCCATATGCGTCTCTAACTTCCAAGACATTAGTGAATTTTATTCGCTTCCACTCATAAAATCCATAATGGATTTTAGTAACTTCCACCACCCACCGCCTATGACACTTCCAAGAAAGGTCAAGCGGGGTATGTCAAGTCAGAAGTGGGCGCAGCCCATATAAAGGAAGTGCTTTGCCTGAAACCTAAGATGTACTCTATCAAATTGCATGATCCCTCAAGCGGCGAGGATGCAGAAATAAAAAAGCTAAAGGGTACCTCACTATAGTTTGAGAAACTATAATCATGAAAAATACAGACAGGTACTGCAAGGGCGGGGTGGATAAGGCACGCCTCTATAGCATCCGCACCCTGAAAGGTCAGGTATGCACTACCTCCATTGAGAAGGCGACTTTAAGCGCATTAGACAACAAAAGAGTGCATCTGCTCTCTGATGACAGCATGCCGGGTAATCCTTCTCGTGTTTTACGAGAGCTTATGGCCACCCTGATTTACCTGAGAATCTGCGTCAAATGCGGAGGACATCTCAAACTGCTTCTACTAGCCGCGCCACTACTGCCACTACTGCTAGTACTACTCATAATGTTGTCAGGGATACTTTAAGTGAAAGTGGTGATGAGGTGTGTATAGTCACGGAACTAGACCAGTGGCGTGTAATCTATGGAGAAAAGATATAGGAAATACAACGTAGAGAACGTTAATCGATCAAACAAGAAAGAGGAGAGAAAACCAATGTCTCCCCATCGCGCCAGCTACCAGCAGCGTCAAAATCATCTCCACGGTTGCCTTTATCCTCACCCTCCCACCCCGAGAATAGCATGGAGATTCCTCCCCACCGGGCTGGGTTTCAGACAAAGGAGCTCACGCGAGTGGCTGTAACGGTGACAGAGCTCGCGCTAAAGCAATCATTGATATAAAGGTCGAATATATAGGTATATGACAGCTCACAATAAACTCGAGTATATTTCCATCTTGCAGAAGGTACTCGAGAGCTATAACCACGCCTCACGCACGTCTAGGAAAAACCCCAGCCGAAGTACATGCCATGAAGGACCCGCGAGGAATCATTCGTCAGTTTAAGAAAATGCATAATTATAAAAACAGAGAAAAGCGTCAAGGTAAAGCCAGTCGTGTGCTGAACATCGGGGACTACGTTCGACTCGTGGGCGCGACGCTCAAGATATTTCCTAATGACCTCGAATTCACCAACAAGAAGAAAAAAAAAAGCACCTCCCCTCGCCTTTGTTCACAAGGATCTTGTTTTGTTGTTGGCTAAACTCTCCCCCGACAAGCGGACAAAAGTAATTGCAGTGTTGAACAAGAAACATATAGATTGCTTGTCAGAAGTGTTTCTAAATTTCCTAAAAACTAATCTTACGCGAAATACAAAGATTGTGAAATCCCTGAACAAATATAAAAAACACATAAGGAAACTCGCCAACAAGGGGGTAAGTACACTAAAAAAAAAAAAACTACTGAGAACGCAGCGGGGCGGCGCTATACTCTCTGTGCTGTTACCTCTGGCAGCTAGTGTCATAACTGGTCTTTTAACAAAATGAAGGAATATTGTCTCATCCCGAAATCAACAGCAGAACAATTTTTACTCAAGTCTTCTACGGGGAGCCGTAACATAAAACGAAACAGAAAGACGGACGAGGAAAAAAAGAAAAGAGTGCGGAAACCGTTGTCGGGTTCGACGGTCAAGGCGTCAACTGCATTAAAAAATATAAAGAGACGCGCGCTGCAAGATGTATTAACCCCAAACAACCACCCGCCATCTATAGCGGCCATAGGTCCTCGCACGACGTTCCCCACCAATACTATCGATTCGAAACCTGCCATAGATAACAGGATTGATGTTAGAATGAAAGCAGCTCAAAGGATTACGCCAAAGCTGTCTTAGCTCTCATGAAACATACTCCAGGAATTACATGGGATACAAACGGAAATCTTTTGAGCCCCATTAATAATTTTAACGTCATTGATATATTGCAAACCTTAAGTGACGTCAACAGCAAATTAGGCTTCAAAGCTGATGATATACCATTTATTAAAATGCTTTTAAAAAACACTAACTTAGATCCTCATTTATACGCAATAATAAGGCAAGGAAGCAACTGTTTGGAGGAGGTGGGGAGGAAGGAGAAGTGCCCCAATTCGGGCAAAGCCGCCCCACGCCTTCTTTCTCCGCCCCGCGCGGATGCCGGGTATGACGTGGGAGAATTATCGCGTATAAAAAGGATTTTGTTTTGGGGTGGGATATACACTTGTGTGACCTCGCAGGACAGGGAGACTCTAAGCGTGAGTAAGAGCGAGAATTAATATATATTTTCTATAAACATGTCAGACTATCCCATCATTCCTGTGAAGGGCGAATGACCGATCGCCAGTTCATTGACGACAGTGTGTGTTTAGTAGCCACCATCAACGCCAGCAGTTTTAAACTTAGCGGTATAGCCAAGGACTTGGCTGAAGTGTATGGCTATGCTAATCTCTTTGAAAATCGGAAACAACTTTATAATTTGAACAGAGTCGTTTGGAGTGACAGACCGAATGTGGGGTCGCTGGTAGTGAAGGAACCACCTACGGAATCAAATTATCCCATTGTGGTGGGTATGGTGACTCAATTTTGTCAGGGTGAATCTGTAGAATATAATGACGTGTCAAGATATTTTATTGAAACCAGCAGAGATATGCATTATGTGAACGGTTTAATGTCGGACACCAAGCAAAGCAGACGCGATAATTTTAAATGTTGCCTCAATGAGCTAGGTGATTATGTAAAGCAGAAAAAAAACATTCGAAAAGTCATTTTCCTACCGGCGTAGGACGAAGGGGAAAGATGGATCATGAATGGAACGTGGCCTACTTGAAGGAGCTAAGATCTTTTGCCCACCAACTAGATTTGAATAACGTTAAGGTAATGCTCTTGGGGCAGGAAGAGGGGACGAAGAATCTCCCCGCGAAAGCCTCAACTGCCGGGGATGGGCGACAGACACAAACCACTGTGTAGCTATAAAAATTACGTACGCCCTGACCCCATCATTATATTCTAAGTACTTTCGAAGTTTCTTAAATAAGCATAAAGATTATCCTGTTTTTAAACTTGCCACAAGATTACAGTCGGACAAAACTCTGGTGTGTGGCGTGTATTGCATTCAATTCGTATACTTATGTAATAAAATAGGCTTAGAGAGGACTAGTCAGTTTTTGAAAGATAATTATGATTTAGGAAATTTTTTGAAGAATGACAGAAAGGTGTTAACATATGCTTATAGAATGTTTAAAATGCCCCCATGTATAAAAACATTTTGTCAATCTAGTCAAGGACTGACTTACAAGCATTGTATTTCTAAGATATGTGGCTAACTTATTAAATGCTACAATGTGCGTGTGTGTGTGTAAAAAATGTAGAGCAGTAGCATGTGGCTTATTCATTTATGGCGTGTGTGTGCATTTATATGTAGTTATTAAGAACAAGGATTCTGTTTTTTTTCGTGCGACGTGACCGGATGGGCGTGAGTTTGTTCACGCTTTCCTATGTGTAAAAAATGTAGAGAAGTAGTATGTAGCTTATTCATTTATGGCGTGTGTGTGTGTGTGTGTGTGTGTGTGTGTGTGTGTGTGTGTGTGTGTGTGTGCAATTATATGTAGTTATTAAGAACAGGATTATGTTGTTGTTGTTTTTTTTCGTGCGACGTGACCGGGTGGGTGTGAGTTTGTTCACGCCTTCCTATTGTTCGGAAGTAGCATGTGGCTTATTCATTTATGGCGTGTGTGTGCATTTATATGTAGTTATTACGAACAATGATTCTGTTTTTTTTCGTGCGACGTGACCGGATGGGCGTGAGTTTGTTCACGCTTTCCTATGTGTAAAAATGTAGAGAAGTAGCATGTAGCTTATTCATTTATGGCGTGTGTGCAATTATTTGTAGTTTTTAAGAACTGGATTCTGTTTTTTTTTCGTGCGTCGTGACCGGGTGGGTGTGAGTTTGTTCACGCCTTCCTATTGTTCGGAAGAAGTATGGCTTGTGGTTTTGGGCATGTGTGCGCGTGTTTGCATACATGTGTGTGTCCCCTATAACCTGGGGTAGCCTCGGAAGAAGAAAAGGCTTGTGGTAGTGTGCGCCTGTTTTTTTTTTTTTTCGTGCGACGTGACCGGGTGGGTGTGAGTTTGTTCACGCTTTCCTATGTGTAAAAACTGTATAGACGTAGTATGTAGCTTAGTCATTTATGGCGTGTGTGTAGTTATATGTAGTTATTAAGAACAGGATTCTGTTTTTTTTTCGTGCGACGTGACCGGGTGGGTGTGAGTTTGTTCACGCCTTCCTATTGTTCGGAAGAAGAATGGCTTGTGGTTTTGGGCATGTGCGCGCGTGTTTGCATACATGTGTGGGCGTGTCCCCTATAACCTGGGGTAGCCTCGGAAGAAGAAAAGGCTTGTGGTAGTGCGCATATGCCCCAAATAACCCCGGGTGGCTTAGTCAGTCCCTAACGTTGCGAGAGTAGCATCATGGAGGAAGTCTTCGCCGTCATGAACTTACAACAACAACAGCCCCACGCTGCCGCTGCAACTCTTCATGCTGACGATGTTGACGATCAGATAATGGGTCAAGCTGCATTAGAAGTTGAAGCCATGGATAACACATCCCAAGCTGAAGCCGTGGATAACATCACATCCCAGAAACGAGGTGAGATATCCGCCTCTTGTATTTTTTTCTGCGCACAAGCGCTGGTGTGTGTGTGTGTGTGTGTGTGTGTGTGTGTGTGTGTGTGTGTGTGTGTGTGTGTGTGTTTAAAAAATATATATATATATTTCTTGTCATTTCAGCGGATGTTGGTGGTGGTGAGGTGGGGGATGTTCCAGAAACTCCCAAGTCTACCGGTGAACACATCACGGGCGAGTCATTGGGCAACAACAACCGCGGCGCGTTGGGAGGTGTTGGTAAAATGGGGAGGCGCGTGCTGAGAGAGGGGCTTCTGCGACTTCTGAAGGATGTGATACCTCCATTACCAGTGTCTCGTCTGAAGAACGACCCACCGGCCAGCGTAACGCATAGTAAGTATTTTTTTATTCTTACAAAAGAGAGAGAGAGAGAGAGAGAGAGAGAGAGAGAGAGAGAGAGAGAGAGAGAGAGAGAGAGAGAGAGAGAGAGAGAGAGAGAGAGAGAGAGAGAGATTGATTTTTTTTTGTCTAATAATGTTTCTCTATCTTTTCATAAGTCCACGGCAACAACAACAGACACGCTTCGGTGATGGTGTGTCTTGACTCTCCGTCGGGCGCTGAATCGCGAGAGCGGCGGCGAAGTCATCTGCAGCAAAAAGATCATGAAATGCGTCAATCACGACTGGAAAAAAAAATGCAGCATATGGCGGAAGTGTTGCGGCAGCTCCAGCAGCAGGAGACGCACCAGAGACGACAAGATCGCGACCGGGGACAAGAACGGCGGCGAAGAATGACAAAGAATAATATGCCGAAGCAGCAAGAACACCGGGACCCAAGACTGTCTCAGAAGAGCCTCCACAAAGTTGGGAGAAAAAAACTTCAGGTGGCCAAACGTCAGGCGGGTCTCTTCTCCTCAGCGGCGGCGTACGGTCGGGGAAAACCAATGAAAAAAAATCTCTCTGTGACCAAGAAACTCGTCTTTGAAGATCCACCAGCGCGGCGTGCAGCAGCAGCAGCGGCCGCTGGAGAAAATCTCGCGCCACAACCGGGCCCTTCCAATGCGGCTCGTGCGGACGAAACAAATGAAAGCTTCTCAAGCACTGACCTTCCTTCAGCTTTCAATTCTTTGAATTTTTCTCATAGCATGGACGTGAATAATATTATAAATGTTCTTGATGAGAGTCCTATATTTAGTGCTTAGCAATTTTTTTTATATAATATGTACTCGCTCTGTGTGTATTATTTTTTATATATATGTACTTGTGTTGTGTATTTTTTTTCTTCATTTTTTTTTTATGGCGAATGTGTATTTTTGTTTTTAGGCTTAGCATGTATTTAGTCTGGATTAAGAAAGAACAAATTAGCCTGGATTAAGAAAGAACAAATAAAATAGACTAGTAGGCTTAGCATGTATTTAGTCTGGATTAAGAAAGAACAAATTAGCCTGGATTAAGAAAGAACAAATAAAATAGACTAGTAGGCTTAGCATGTATTTAGTCTGGATTAAGCAAGAACAAATTAGCCTGGATTAAGAAAGAACAAATAAAATAGACTAGTAGGCATAGCATGTATTTAGTCTGGATTAAGAAAGAACAAATTAGCCTGGATTAAGAAAGAACAAATAAAATAGACTAGATTAAGGTAATATAATAACTTGTCATACCATTTTTTCCACTATATTTCAATAAAAATGTATAAAATCTACTTTTCCCGTTCCTACCCCAAGACAATCGATATAACTCCAGTCAATATGAAAATCAACAGTAACACACGCACACACACACACACACGCTTATGCTGGCAAACTGAAAAATCAATAGCGGGTAGAGGGAGGGGTAGTGGTACCCTCAGACTGACCATCAAGTCACCGGTAGGGCATAGAGGGGGGACACGCACACACATGCTGGCAAACTGGAAAAAAAATCAATAGCGGGAGAGGGAGAGGGAGGGGGAAAGGTAGCCACAGGCCTCCGCCCAACAAGGCACCGCTCGCGCTAACCGATCCCCGGCAGGAGGGTGACGCCCCGGCACGGTGCGAAAGGACCGATCCCCCGGCAGGAGGGTGACGCCCCGGCACGGTGCGAAAGGACGCCCCTAACCGATCCCCTGAACAAGGCACCGCTCGCGCTAACCGATCCCCGGCAGGAGGGCGCGAAAGGACGCCCCTAACCGATCCCCCGAACACGTCACCGCTCGCGCTAACCGATCCCCGGCAGGAGGGCGACGCCCCGGCACGGCGCGAAAGGACGCCCCTAACCAATCCCCGGCAGGAGGGTGACGCTCAGGCCTCCGGGGAGACACGATGGCGTGGAAGGTGGTGGGTGTTTGGGGTGGGGTGGGTGGGTGGGTGGGGGGGGGGGGGGGAATGGTCACTTTTGGGTAGGTTTGTGACCACTCCCCGGTTGGGTAGTGGGGAGGTCCCCTCGGCGGCTGGCTGCCCGCGCGGCTGGCTGGCCGTCCGGCTGACTGGCCGCACGGCCGGCCGGGAAATTCGACGTACAAAAATTTTTCGACGTCAAAAATTTTTCGACGTCATTTTTTTTTGACTGCAAATTCTTGATTATGCTTGCGAATTATTTTGGTCCCGTCACTGTCACCATTACCTACTACTCCGCTCCCTCCCTTTCAAAACTTATCTTCCATCGAACCTGCGACTTAACTAATGGAATAATCTCTCTGTAAGAATTTATTTAGCTTTCAAGGGCGACGTTCATGATTACTAGGCTTAAACATTTTCTTCTCTTTTATATGAATTTTTCTGAAGTTGATGATTTTTTTTCTTTTCGATTTTTTTTAGTAAGTGAACTAAGGGAGGCATTGTCCTTAGAGTTTTTGTAGCTTATAAGATTTTTTTTTCTTTATTTGATTTAGCTCGTTTTTTTGTGTGTGGTTGAGGGATTTACAACTGTGTGTGTGTGTGTGTGTGTGTGTGTGTGTGTGTGTGTGTGTGTGTGTGTGTGTGTGTGTGTGTGTGTGTGTGTGTGTGTGTGTTTGTGTGTGTGTGTGTGTGTGTGTGTGTGTGTGTGTGTGTTTTGTCCTACTGTTTGCAAGTGCTATATAGGTGTCTGTCTGTCTGTCTGTCTGTGTGCCTCTCTCTCTCTCTCTCTCTCTCTCTCTCTCTCTCTCTCTCTCTCTCTCTCCCTCTCCTTACATACACGTAGTAGTATCCGCATCGTCAGGTCGTGTTGGGCGCCGTTGTACCGCTTTTTCCCATCCTTGAGGAGACACTGTTCGCCATAGAACCTGGCGGGCACAAAGACGCCTTCGCCCCATCCGCCGTCTCCTGCACCCGCCACTGAATAAACAACTTGTTATTTCACTGCAAACAGCCCTCGCAGCGGCCACCATTCACCCGTTTTCTATACCGCCCTGACGCGTGAGAGGTGTGTCTGCCCCGCTGCTGCCCCCTGATGCTACGAGGGCCAACTATTTCCATGTAAAGTGTCCGAAGTGTCCCGTTGGCGCACTTCCAGACTCTTTCCTGTCCTTCCTCCCTTCCTTCCTGCTCGTCCCGCTTCTATATGCACCTTACGCCTCGAAGAACCGATAGCACAAGAAAGTATGAGTGTATAACTATTTCTCTACTACTAAAGGAAACACGGAATTGTATCTCCAGGATCGTTGAAAAAATAAAATAAAAATGAAAGCCGAAAATATATCTAAAAAAACATTCGTGTATGCACCATACGCCCCCAAAACATTAAGATAAGAAATGTAAGACGGTAAAACTACTTCTGTACCGCTAAAAGAAAGACGGAAACGTATCTTCGGGATCGTTAAGAAATTATAATAAAATTACAAATAAAAAAAACATTAACAAAAGGAAAAAAAAAAAAAATTCTTTACCATTAGAAGGAGAGAGAGAACGGAAGATTATGACGAATATGAACATGGAAGAAGAAAGAGGGGATGAAAGAGCACGAACACCAAAAACAAGAACAACAAGAACAACAACAACGAAAACACGAGAAGGAGGAAAAAGAAGAAGAGAAAGAGGAGGAAAGAAACAGAGAGAGAGGTAAAAGAGGGAGATGAAAAAAGGAAGGAAATGAAGAATAGTAATAAGAATCCTAAGAGTAAGAAGAAGAAAAAGAAGACAAGAACACGAACGAGAACAAGAAATGGAGGAGGAGGAAGAAGAGGAAGAGGAGGAAAAGGATGAGGATGAAGATGTGAAGGAGGAAGAAGAGAAGGAGGAGGAGGTGGAAAGGGATGAGGATGAGGAGAATAAGGAGGGGGAGGAGGAAGAATAGGAAGGGGAAGAAAATAAACAGAGAGAAGGGTAGATACAAGAAAAGACTTATATACGTACTGGAATAAACAAATACACGCGGGCGCTGTTGTGTCTAAGACGAGGGTGTGTCCTGAACTACTGGAAGAAGGGGAAAACAAATTAACAGAGAAAGGAGAGAACAGGACACGACTTCTACCAACCACCCTTAAACACACACAGGCACACACACACACACACTGACATACACACACTGACACACACACACACACACACACACCTAACCGCCCCCATGACACACACACCTAACCCCCCTCTCTTACACACGGGAGTATAAGGGTTTCGAGGTGATTGGATTCTGTGACAGTGCTATGAGCGGCCGTTATGGGTCCGCGTCCAGCTACCGGCGGCCCGTTGCTGTGCGTCGCCACTCGTTTAGATTGCCTGTATTTCAAACCCTAATTCTGAAGTCCCAAAACCCGGATGATGGAAGGGCCGAAGGGGTTAGTGGGCGGAACTGATTTATGGGATTGTAGTGGATATTGAGTGTGGTGTTGATTGTCTAAAGTGGAATGGAAGACTGTTGGGGGTGAGACTGCTCTCTCTCTCTCTCTCTCTCTCTCTCTCTCTCTCTCTCTCTCTCTCAAAACGATTGACTCCTTTAAAAATAAGCTCGACGTATAGTTCCTTCAACTTAATATTAACTAAAGTAGGAATGTAAAGTTTTGGAGCTATCTGATTAATGTAGAATAACTTTGGTTTAAGGACAGATCACCTAGTCTGGACCATGGGGGTCTGTGTGGTCTGAATTTCCATGCAAATCTATGTGAATCTCTCTCAATCTATCTATCTATCTATCAATCTATCCGTCCATTCATACGAGAAATAATCTGATCTACAGTAAGTTCGTTGAGACACGTTACTACAGTCTGGACCAGTGAGATTAGTATTAGACATCTTCAGCCCTTGTTCTGGTTCAGTGTGATACAGTGATGCCAACAGCCTTCCTCTGTCTCTATATTCTCCTGCCTACGACTTAAATGCTTTCGAGAGGGGAGTATCAACACGTTTTCCGTTCCACTTTCGGCTGCTCTTATCATCTATTCGCAAGAGCAGCCCCAGCGGTCTTCTTTGTGTCCTCTTTCCATTTCTCTAACTTCCTCCTTTCCAGTAAATTGTAATATGGATGCTACATTTAAAATAATTCTTCCCCACCTTAATCTGAATATCTTTTTTTGCACCATCTCTTCCAACTCCGCTTGAGACTATGGGTCATATTACTAAAAATTTCAGCGCCCAAGAACACATATTTGACAAGGCTTTCGTAGGAGTTTGAGGCATATCCAGGGGTAGTTTTGTGGCCCTGGTGGTAGTTTGACCCTTCCTCTGTACCGTGAACCTAAAGAAACACTCATGAGAACCTGACTGATCCCCTCTTTGGCCTTTGGAAATAGTTGATGTGAGAAGCGAAAGTGTCTTACAATACCGACATACACCAAACGTTATACATAAAGGCGAATACAACATCTCACACCGTTGGCAGTGAGGAATGTTATTTGATCGTACTCTCGGCCACTTGTGTGTACGCCTCTGCTCAGCATTTTGGCATTTCCCTCCTGCAATATTTACCCCGTGTAAATATTAAACAGCCAAGGTAACATTACACGAGCGGGAATATGTTTAGTCTAGAGCATAACGCGTCAGGAGTAATATTCCCAGACACTCGTGTACACGCCGGCCCGCTGTCACCAAGGCTTGCATACTCAGACGCTTTCGGCTCTCACAACAGATATTTCCCAAGGCCACAAAGGAGATTAGTCGGGTTCTCACGAGTCTTCTTTCACGATTGTGGCGCAGAAGCCTTGTCAGACTACCACAAGGCTCATAACACTACCCATGGAAATACTACTAACACAACCTCCACGTAAGTCAGATCAAATGTGTGTGTGTGTGTGTGTGTGTGTGTGTGTGTGTGTGTGTGTGTGTGTGTGTGTGTGTGTGTGTGTGTGTGTGTGTGTGTGTGTGTGTGTGTGTGTGTGTGTGTGTGTGTGTGTGTGTGTGTGTGTGTGTGTGTGTGTGTGTGTGTGTGTGTGTGTGTGTGTGTGTGTGTGTGTGTGTGTGTGTGTGTGTGTGTGTGTGTGTGTGTGTGTGTGTGTGTGTGTGTGTGTGTGTGTGTGTGTGTGTGTGTGTGTGTGTGTGTGTGTGTGTGTGTGTGTGTGTGTGTGTGTGTGTGTGTGTGTGTGTGTGTGTGTGTGTGTGTGTGTGTGTGTGTGTGTGTGTGTGTGTGTGTGTGTGTGTGTGTGTGTGTGTGTGTGTGTGTGTGTGTGTGTGTGTGTGTGTGTGTGTGTGTGTGTGTGTGTGTGTGTGTGTGTGTGTGTGTGTGTGTGTGTGTGTGTGTGTGTGTGTGTGTGTGTGTGTGTGTGTGTGTGTGTGTGTGTGTGTGTGTGTGTGTGTGTGTGTGCATGTGTTTAGACTTGGTCACACAAATATAACTTCCTTGGCAAAACTTTAAATCCGAAGCATTTTCATTTCTTCATAATTGTTTTCAGCTCTGCACACACACACACACACACACACACACACACACACTCTCTCTCTCTCTCTCTCTCTCTCTCTCTCTCTCTCTCTCTCTCTCTCTCTCTCTCTCTCTCTCTCTCTCTCTCTCTCTCTCTTTCTGCCATGAAAACCTTGTACGAATACGAATTTTCAAAAGCCATGAAATAATTAGACTGAAATGATTTGCTAACGTTGCCTCGGTAAAAGTAATACAGAGCTTTCCACGTAATTATATTGGAGGCGCCGAACGTTAATGCATTTCACGTAAACTCGAAAAAACGTTCAAGTTGTTCAAATGAACGTCCGAATGATGAAAAAACTCCAGGTACTCGAAAAAATAATAGTTGAAAAAGCAGACAAGCGAAAAATATATCCCAGTAAAAATAGATTATCATTGACAGAACAGTTAAGTGAATAAGAATACGGAAGAGGAAAGAGGAAATGAATGAGGAAGAAAATAAGGAATAGTAATAATGAAAAGAATAAGAGGAATAAAATACACAGCAACAAGAACACGAAAAACAAAAACAACAACAACAGCGAGAACAAGAGATGGAGGGGGAGGAGGAGGAAGAAAAGAGGAAGGAAGATGAGGAGGAAAAAGGGGAGGAGTAGGAGGAGGATGGAAGATGAGGAGGAGGAAGGGGAGTAGTAGTAGTAGTAGTAGTAGTAGTAGTAGTAGTAGTAGTAGTAGTAGTAGTAGTAGTAGTAGTAGTAGTAGTAGTAGTAGTAGTAGTAGTAGTAGTAGTAGTAGTAGTAGTAGTAGTAGTAGTAGTAGTGGTATTAGTAGTAGTAGTAGTAGTAGTAGTAGTAGTAGTACTGGTAGTGATGATAATAGTAGTGATAGTAGTGATAGTGGTAGCAGTAGTGATAGTGATAACAGTAGCAGTAAATGATAGTGGTATTATTAGTAGTAGTAGTAGAGTAAAGTATTATTAGTAATGGTAGTAATAGTAGTAGTAGTAGTAGTAATGATAGTAATAGTAGTAGTAGTAGTAGTAATGATAGTAGTAAGTAGTAGTAATAGTAGTAACTGATATTATCATTATTAGTGGTAGTAATCAAGTAGTAGTAGTATTAGTAGTAGCAGTATTATTAGTGGTAGTAGTAGTGGTAGTAGTAGTAATAGTAGTAGTAGCAGTAGTAGTATTAGAAGCAACGGCAGTAGTAGTAGTAGTAGTATTAGTAGTAATGGTAGAAGTAAGTAGTAGTAGTAGTAGTAGTAATGATATTAGTAGTAGTAGTAGTATTATTAGTAGTGTGGTAAAATGATATTAGTAGTAATTAGTAGTATTAGTAATAAGTAGTAACGATGGTATCATTATTACAATTAAACCTATCATCATTATCCAGCTTATCAATAACAAATAACCCAACAAAATACCAGCCACTCAGAAAGACACATCTCCTAACACTACTCTGGAGGCTTCCCGCGTAACACATTATTCACACCACTCGTCAGTATCACATGTTCCTCACTTTTTACTCCGACTCGCCTGAAATATTGGCGCTGACGGACGGCCCGGCCTGTCACGTTAAGTATTCAGAGGGGCGGCAGTACAGGGAAGGCCGATCAGGTGACGGGGTCTGGTGCAACTGTTGTCACGCCTATGATGATAAACGTATTGGCAGGCGACTATAATGGGTGACACTAAGGTCCCTATTCTTAAACGTATCGAGCTTTTATTATTTTCTAAGGCCACAAAGAAAATTAACCGGGCTGACACGGGAGATTTTCCAGTTCAAGGTGCAGAAGTCGTGTAAAACTATCACTAGGATCACTAAACAGTCCGTGAAAATCCCGGCAGTTTCAAAAGGAAGCTTTCGAAAACTTTCGGCGAACTGAGGACTTAGGACTTAGGAGGTGACTGATGTGTTAGTGGCGGTGGTGAGTGCCAGCCGTCCGTCCGCGTATCCCTTCCCAGGCCAGCAAGACAAAGCGGTGTGGCCGGCGTTAGGGGCGGGGCGGGCGGCGGCGGCGTCGTTAGGGCCATAACGCGTGATGGATGGACGGCGCCGCAAGAATAACCCGTTTCACGCTGGCTCCATTATGCGCTGACTTTTACCCGCTTTTATTTGTATACAAAACTGTTATGGCGTGCAAAAGCTACGAGTAATAGCTGTGTTATGGTCGTACCGTTACATTCAGTGAGATGCAGCTGCTTGGGGAACTGGCGCACGAGGCAGGAAGGAGGAAGGAATGGACTTTGCACCGTGTGGTGTGCGCCCGATGGAGAATGAAGTTGAAAGATTTATGAAGAGGTTGACGGATTGTGCGAAGGGTTCTTATTTGTCTCATTATGACTAGAAACATGACGCGTCTTATATATACGGGACTGTGCACGGACCCAATACCCAGACGATAAATGTGGGCGCCTTGGAGAGAATAATGTTGAAAGATTCATGAAGAGGATGACGGATTGTGTGAAAGTTGTCTCTTTACGACTTGAAAGATGAAGTGCCATGTAGTATTTTTATAAGTACGAAAGTAAAAAGCAAATCAATTCAACATGACAATGACTAACAGTGGCTGTAACTCTAAGGGTGCAGAAAGATACTTTGAAAACTTGTTGAAAAAATGTGCTCGAGAAGGGTTTTCTTAAGTTAGGGTGGTGATAATAATAATAATAATAATAATAATAATAATAATAATAATAATAATAATAATAATAATAATAATAATAATAATAATAATAATAATAATAATAATAATAATAATAATAATAATAATAATAATAATAATAATAATAATAATAATAATACCATAACAACGATAATAAT